>NC_133394.1:61105826-61405826 GCF_047511655.1 Castor canadensis
AATCTGGCTCTCTATTATGACTGAAAGCTTTTCAAGAGCAAAATCATTACCGAATTTAAACCAACCTTTCAAGTCACTCACAGATGACATAGTCAACTGTTCATAACTGTATTTTTATTGTTGACAAGCCAAAAACACAGACAAGTGTTAAAATCACCAAGGATGAATTAACTTGTAATTTGTAAATGAACAAAAAGCAGGGTGCTACAGTATATTTAAAGAAACAGTACAAGAATCTGCCACTAGTTTCATCTTAAGCATTCTTTCACTCAGATATTTAGATGTACTTGATCACTTATCAATGTGAGTCTTAGTCAATCTGGAGAGAACCCAGTTTACCTAGATGGTTCCAACACAGATGGTAGAAACACACATCTGAAGAAACAGTGGTTTAGATAGACTGAATTTGATATTATTTCAAAATATGAAGACATGGGTCCTACTGTCTTTCTCTGTAGAAAGTATGCTAAAATCATGTTGTATAAAAATATTTAATTACAAATATATATAAATAAGTAAGCAATCACAATAGAATTACTGATTTCAACCTGCTGCTGGAAGACGTGTTGTTTTTACTAATTTTTAATGTTTTAAAAAAACTATAGCATAATTTGGCAAATGCATATTCACGTAAAACTGACTGTGGAGATGGACAAGGTAGATTTTACATAAGAAGCAGAGGATTCGAGACAGTGATTCCATAAATGGGTGGCTTAATATTGCCTAATGAAAGTACATTGGATAATTTTAAAGTAAAGTAGTAAAAAATACATTGCCTCTGTGATCTTGGAGGAACCTATAAATCAGATCAGTTAGAAAAGAAGAGACTCTAGAAGCAGAGAGAGTTATAATAAGAGGTTTAAGAATCAGCATAGAGAAATTTGATTTTTTTAGAGGAAGGAGTGGTGTGTGTGTGTGTGATAGAGAAATTTGATTTTTTTTTAGCAGAAGGACCAATGTGTGTGTGTGTGTGTGTGTGTGTGTGTGTGTGCATGTGTATGAGATGGGGGGTTTAATTATTTTTAGTTTTCTTGTCTAATTGAATGTGCTTTGGTATAACGAAATATCAAGGAAATCATGAACTCAAATTGGAGTAAATTATAGGTGAGATATTACTTGGTCACCCCCGTGATGTTTCTTGTCTTGGTTTGTGCACAAAACTTACATGGTCACTGCAGACCTTGTCTTCAGAGCTCTTTTACCCACATTGTCAAGAAATTCTGTCTGATTCTAAACAATAATCTTACTGAAGGAGATGTAGGAATCATAAAAAAGAAGAAAGCAGAGCTTCCACAATTTGATCACCTAGCATCAACCACCATTTATATTTTATTTACTTATTTTGGTTTTTACTGTAATCATTCAAATATAATTGTGAAATCTTAGCTTGGTAGTTTGAAGATTAGGCTTTGAGTCAAGTCAACTGGGATTCTCTCTGAAACACAAAATCTTACTTTTGTTATCTATAAAATGGATATAAAAATAGCATCTCCAATTTATAAATCATGGAGATGAAATTTATAAAGTACTCAGTACAGTTTATGGCACATATAATCCTCAGTAGAAATATGGAACACAATTTCTGTATCTGTAAAAATTGTTTGTAAATAAAATTTTATACAAGATTCCAAGATATGAAAATAAAAAAATAAAAAATTATAGGTGAGATAGAGGTATCATACTGGAGGATTCTTTTTTAAAAAATGTTGGGAGGGTAGTATTTTTTAATGTAAAAAAGAAAATTTACCTTAGGAAACTATAAACAGAGATTCAAACATTTGTCTTAAGTGAAGCTACAGTTAGGATTGTTTGGGTTAGTTGGTTTTTATGTTATTGTCAAAATGCCCAAAATGGAAATAAATTTTGTTTTCAAATATATACTGATACTTAAATTTGCAGTGACAATAATAAATCAATATAGAAAACAAGGAAAAAAGCAAAATAAAAAAATCTCTTAGTTCTACTACACACTAACGTTTCAAACATTAAATTTAGTCAACATTTAATGTTCGAAAATCTGACATGTAAAACTTTTTATTTCATTATTTTTAATTCATTCTATTTAACTGTGACAGGGTTAATACCACATTTATTGTTCATTTATATTTCTCTTTTGAAAATTGTCCTTTGTCCATTATTCCATTAGGGTGTTTATTTTTTGTTACTAGTATGCACGATATTATCTCTTCACAAAGAAAAAGACATGAACCACTTAGAGAAACAACGTTTTGGCCTTTCCCCCCACAACTTTAATTATTTTCACTCATGTGTGTAATTAAAGGGAGAAATTAGTTTCCTTATGTTTTCAGGTCTCTCAGCCAATCATTTTTCCTCTTATTTCATATTTTGTAAATATAGCAGTATATTTCTTAGTTGATTTATACTTTTTTGCATTCATATTCCCTGAAAGCTACATGATGGTTCTTACAAATTAAATAAAAAGGACTTCATGAACATCACAGAAAGTGAAAGCTTATGTAACCACCAGGTCATACAACTAACCAGAAGACACCAGGTCTCAGTGCCTGGCACTCTGCTCCTGCAGCAACCAGCTTAGTGACAGGCAAGCCTGCAGAGCTCATCCCTCCCCCTGCAAATATGGCAGTGAGCATAACCACACCACTTTCTCCATGGGTACATTGCAAGATTGGAGTGAACCTACAGATAATGAGGTTCCAGTCATTATCTCCAGTCATTATCTCTGGATTTGTTCCTTTTTCTGAGATTAGAACATTGAATTTACCAACTCTGAGATCTTTTAGAACATTTGCAAGGAAAGCCCGCACCAAGTGACTTGAATGGAGTAATTAGGTGGGGTGATAGAGTGAGTAGAATACACTCTCTTTTTTTTAAAATCCTGAACAATGATAACATTTTTATTGTACTAAGCACTTCAATATAAGCATGAATTTTACAGCTACAGTAAATGTATAACACACAAAGGAATTAGATATAAAAACAGTGACAATAAAAGTCAAAAACATGATAGAAAGTGGGATAGAACAAGCAAAAGAGAAAACAAACAACTATTCACTGGAAAGGATGGGTGGAAGATGCTTTCTAAAGCTATAACTTAGAATTTTGTATACTGCATTTTTCATGACCATCAGATCTGTCAAATCTGAAACAACATTGAACACATAAAAGCAAGCAAGCATTTCTTGCCTTGTTAGTTGATATGTTGATGTCTTCCCCTATCAAATCATTCTTTCAATTATTTTTATTAATTATTAAAGAAGTAAATAGTTATATCAGGTAGCTTGTTTATCAATTTAAACATGTAGTTCCTTCTCTAGTATTCAGGTAAACAGCTTATTTCAAAATAACACATAAACATTAGGGGAAATGTTACTACAAATATTTGAGTTTCTATTGAATTTTCAATTACAGAATAAAATAAGACTTGAAGCATGTTTCATAGAGGATATGTATCATTTTGTTATAAATAGATACGAATTCAAAATTCAATTTTGAATAAAATGAACGTGATCTGTGGTTGTTTATATTTGATTGGTATTAATACTTGTGAATCATTTTTTTCTTTTTGGACTGTGTGTGGGTACATTTTAGCATTTATAAATGTTCTTACAATGTATCAAATATATCATACCTGAATTCCCCATCTCCTCTGTTCTCCCCCATGCCCCCTCCCCTAATTCCTGGAACAGTTTCAACAGGTATCATTTTTGCATTTACATGCATGTAGAACATGCTCTTCTGAGAATTAGTGGTGTGCAGGCATATCTGACCACTCCAATGAAGGGCATTTTGAGGTATACTCAGCTTCCCCGGCCTCAGCCTCTTCAGGTGAGGCATCTCATCTCAAAACACTCTCCTTTCCCTGAATAACTTATTATTCTTCTATTATATAATGCAGTTAAGATATTTTAACAATATTTGCATAATCACCCTCTACCATTTGTTATTTTAATATGTTTAATAAGCTTGTCTTTATTCTAAAACAAATTTCCCAGCCCCTTGCTCTTACTAAATCTATGATCATTTTGTTCTACCTCCCCAAATTTTCAGGCTACTTAACCATTCTCCTCTTGACTTTCACATTTTGTAAACTGAAAAGCTCTTTGTCATTTCATCTTTCTGTTTATTTATTTTTCGTTACTGGTTACATAGCTGAACATAATATTCCTGCTGAAAAGGAACTTGGGAGTGAAAGTCAGACAGATCACTGTGGGTCCAAACTGCAAGCTGGCCCCTTTTTAGCTGACGTTCCTGGGCAGGTTTCTTACTGCCTTTCATTATCAGTTCACATCTTTAAAGTAAGGACCACTTTGCAGCATGTGTGTCATCTGTGAGAATGACAAGCTAAGTTAAATGCTTAATACCAGTAGGCTGGCTTTCTCTCTCTTTCTCTCTTCTTTCCTTTTTTTTCTATTTTTAGCAGTTGCTGGGGCTTGAACTCTGCTCTTGTGAAGCAAGCATTCTACCACTTGAGTCATGCTTCATGCCTCCAGCCCTTTTTACTCTGTTTATTTTGGTGACTCATGCTTTTTGCCCAGGCCAGCCTGGACCATCAACCCTATATGTTAAGCTTCCTGCTGTTGCTGGAATGAAAGCTATGTGCCACCATGCATTGCTTTTTCCCATTGAGATAGGGTCTTCCAAACTTTTTTTGCCCAGGCTGGCCTGGAACCTTGATCTTCCAGATTGCAGCCTCCTGCATAACTTGGGGTGACAGGCACACTGCACCCGGCTACTGGTTGAAATGGGGTCTCATGAACTGTTTTGCTTGGGCTGGGTTAGAACCATGATCCTCTATCTCAGTTTCCCAATCAGGCAGGATTACAAGCATGAGCCACCAGTGCCCAGATTATCATTTGTTTTCTTTAATGAGCAAATCATTCACTGATAGGGAATATTTGAGCAGCACCTTGGAAGGAATTCTAAAATGAGTAAATGCTTTCTAAATATTTGATAGTTATAAAATCATAATTCTGAAGAAAATGAGATTATTTTTGGTCAATCACTCAAGAAGTATTAATTGGTGTCTACAATACAGAGTAATCTTCTAGAAGCTGGTGATACAGTGACAGCACAAAAACCAAGTTTTATGTTAACATACATATTACCTCTAATGAGAGAAGACAGACAAATGAACATGTGAACAAATTAAATAATCTTAGACAGAGATAAGAGAGCTATGAAGAACATAAAACAGGGTCAGTGAAACAAGAAGATTGGATTGCTGGGGATGGGAGTGGCTGCAAGAATGCTGATTGAAGAAGCTGGGTATGGAAATCTGTTCTGATGTGACATGGAACTGAGACCTGAAAGAGAAAAGACTACAGTAAACACAAACATCTAAAACAAAAGAGATCTATGCAAAGGAAGCAGTCCCTCCTATGGAGCAAGCTTGTAGTGGCCAGAGAGAATGGAAGCGTGACGGATGTGAGAGAGCCTGAGATGAGACACATTCAGAAAGGCAAGCAGGGAACAGATTATGTGGGATCTGGTAAGCCATAGAGAGAGTTCATTGGAGTTCTTTGGAAAGGTAGTGATATGTTCCCATACATATCACTGTACAAGCTGTACTGTACTGGCTGTCAAGTAGAGAATAGACTACAAGTAAAACCCACTCAGGTGGCCATTGCAGTAGACCAGACAAGTGATAATGATAAGAAAAATAGTGAGAAGTTAGTGGGACAGGTTGACATATATTGGAGATGGAGCTGAAAGAACTTGCTAATTCATAGTGTGTGGGGAACATTAAGAAAGAGTGGAATCAAGGGTAATATCTTGGTCAGCCTGACAAAAATGTGTTTCCTGTGCTGGAGAGCACTGAGAGAAGGAGTGTGCTGTGGTGGTTTTGAGACATGCCCTGTGGAATAGACTAAATTTGCACCTCATTTTCATGTCTTAGGAACTTGGCCAAGTTAATTACCCTCTTTACTTTCTGGGTAAAATCAAAATCATAACAGCATCTATTTTAAGTGTGCCTCAAGGTTTAAATGGTTAAATACATGTAAAGTGCTTAGAATAATGCCTGTCTCATAGTGCTAGTTATTAATAAGGGGACAAAGAGTTCTTTTCTATACTTGCTATGGTTGTGACACCTTTCAGACACTTGGGTATTCAAGTCTTGAGTTGAAGAATTCAGGTGGAAATACAGAACTCATTAGCACGTTAGTAGCATTTAAAGTCCTGGCACTGGATGAAATCATCTAGGAAAAGACAAGAGAATAGGGAATAAAGAAGTCCAGTAGGCACCTCATTATTAAGGACATGCCTCAGATATGCCTAGATGTCACAGAAAAGATCTGAGAGTTTGAATGAATTCATTATTTTTAGGAAATGTCGTATTCCTAAATTAATATATGAACGTCTCACTTGAAGTTCTGGATCACAAGCTGTTCCCCATTTTGCATTTCACATGCATGCTTTCGCATCAAGTGATTGGCCCCTCATGATAAGATTATGTGGCATACTGTTCCTATCACAGAGTGACATGCACAGGCTCGCTCAATAAATGCCTGTTGGGATATTTATTTAAAGAAATCATGATAAATAATCTGTCTTTGCATGGTATCATATGAAGATTTAGCAACTGAGGATATAAATTATTGTGTTCTAGGAAAGAAGATTAACTGAACTTATTTTAATGGGGGAAATATGACTCCTTTGGGAAAACAAAGGTGAATGTAGGCTTATAAATAAACTTATCTTCCTAGAAGTTGTCTTTCTCTACTGCATAGGGAATAAATGAAAAGTGAAAAGATAGGCTTTAAACTTGGGCAAATTTGTGCTCAAAGCTCAGATCCATACAAGTTGTGAGACATGAACAAGTTACTTAACTCATTTCAACTCATCTTCCCATCTTTAAAACCGGGCTGAAAACAATACCTTCTTCATGAAGTTTGAAGAGGTTTTCAGATTTTCCAGTTTGTTCTGTCATAAATGGAGCACTCATATGTTGTTTTCCTTATTTCTCTTATAAAATATACTACATCTTGGCCAGGCTTAGTGGTTCATATGTATAATCCCAGCATTCAGGTGACAGAGGTAAGAGAATAGTAAGTTCAAGGCCAGCCTAAGCTATACAGTGAGTTCCAGGCCAGCCTGGACTACATAACAAGACTCTCTCTAAACAAACAAACATACAAACTTTATCTTTACATAAATTTTTTTGCACTAATTTATGTTATTATCAGTACAAAGACTGTAGTTATGTATAGTCATATGTCAGTTAATGACAGGTATATATTCTAAGAAATGTATTATCATACATACAATTTCATCATTGTGTAGACATCATACAGCACACTTACCTAACATAGGTGGTATAAGTCAATCACTTGAACTGGCTTTTTGATGCAATCAAGAAATGCAGTAAGATGAGGTATACGAGGCTGCTGCATACAGGGCATACATTTTTACAGTAAACATTTTTATAAGTAGAACGAGTATACTCTGTAATAATGACACACAGTAATAGTATAGCAAATACATAAACTAACAACAGTCATGTATTACCATTATCAGTCATTAGGTAACATACATAATTGTATGTACTGTACCTTTATGTGACTGGCAGTGCAGTAAGTTTATTTACACCAGGATCACCATAAACCTATTGGTAGTACATTTTGCTGCAATGTTGTGATAGCTACCACTTCACTAGGCAATTGAGGAATTTTTCAGTTCTAATGTGATATGTAACTGCCATCATATATACAGTCTGTTGTTGACCAAAATGTCATTATTTGGTTCATGTTTGGACATACAAAACTCTGTGATACAAACAGTGTAAGTGGTAGATTGTGTGTGTCTGAGAGAGATTTGTGGATACAAACATACATTTTACTATAAAAATGTACTATTGAATTTTACATAAATTTTTGCTTATTTCTAAATGAAAATGTATATGTGACAAATCTTTCACATGTAATTGTAAGTATTTGTTACAAGGAGGTTATTTGTTGCTTTTGAACAAACAGCAACATCCAGAGTCAAAGACTGTTGTGGGTCTCATTATTTCCTGTCTCCCAAAGTATGAATTGTATTAATTAAGTACATTTAGAGGGGAAAAGTGGCTCTTTGCTATATCCCCATCAAGCTACTGTCTCTTTACTTACTGATGCTTGTTACAATTTATTAACTGTAAATTATGCCTCATAATAAATTAACCCTTCTTTCAATTTTCCAGATGTGAAAGTTGCATAATTCCAAATCAGCCAGTTGGTTTCCTGAAAATATAGATATGTAATAATTTCCTGCAACATTGAGCCTCAGAAGAATTTAACAGCTTTTGTGATCTAGTGCCAATGTTCATTTTTAAGCCAGGAGCAAACATATAAATCATGTTCAGCACAGGGTACCTGTCTTTAGAAAGCTGTTTACAACCGTGTATATTTATTAGGTTTTCATGGTTTCAAGCAATATGTGCTTGTTTGCCCTCTCTTTTTCTTGGCAGACACGTACACATACACATCCCTATCAAAAAGCTTTTCTGATACATCATAAAATACAGCCTTTGGGGAAGATTATTTTTCCCACTTACACTCCTGTGTTGTTGTTTCAGATAATGTCTTAAATAAACTGTTTTTTTTTTTGCTGTCCAACTGTGTTTACAAGTGTCCTTTCCCCACCTGTCAAGAAGTGTAAAGTATCTGAGGTTTCATCTAATAGCTGACAAGCCAGCCTGCCAGGGTTTCATGAATACTGGCAGAAGGCACAACATTCCCAGGTCAGAGAGAAAGGACTGCCTTAGTTGGAGCAATAGCCACAGTACCAGCTTTTGAGCTGATTCTCCAAGTTCCTTTTCCAATATGGTGGCGTGAAAAGGGCTAGGTGATACCTATACATACAGTGAGTTTCATTATAGGAGGAAAATCCTGAGCTTGGGAAGCCCAAATCTTTTTGCTATAAGCTTGAATGGCCTTTGCCTCAGAAGAAAATACTGTCTTTTTTAATACTAGAAAGTAAGCATACTTGCCCTTTGTTCCAAAGGAAGATACTCTTTCTATTTTCCAAGTCTGTTTACAAATATCCTTGGAAAGAGTGCAGAGCAGAAGGGGCCAATGCATCAGCTCACAAGACAGACAGAAATGCAGGAGCCCCAGGAACAGTCTTCCAGCACCACTGAAGCTTTTTTCCATGGATGTGTGTTAAAATTTAATAATGTTTTCTGTCTATGAGCTTTACAGTCAATATGGATTTGGGTGCTATGAAGATATGATCTCATAATCATAGACCGCTTGCAAAAAAAAAAAAATCCCAAATTCCTTTTCTTTCGCTAACTGAAACTTCAGTTTTTAGTGTGTGCTCAATTCACTTAACCTCTCTGTATCTCAGTTGCATCTGTGAAGTGAATTAAATAATAATACCTAATTTGATGAGTGTTGAAGAGATTAAATGAGATAGTTCATGTCCACCACTCAATAAATATTAGTTTTAATTAAAATTGGATCAGAGGTATTTAAACACCTCCTTAATTAAACCACCACCACTGGACCCATTTTCAGATGAAGCTTGGGAACCTGTTTGGCTTTTTGTTGGTGCAGAAGCGTTTATCAAGAAGGAAATAAAAAGCATATGATACTTTTAAAGACCTATTATGTATTTTAAGTCAATTATTTGACCTAGTATTTCCATACATAATTTTTCATTATTAACAGCATTTTCATAAAGAATTATTTTAGAGATAAGTAGACTGAGATTCAGACATTACTAAAAGTCACACAGTTTGTAAGTAGAAGAATACGTGTCAAATTGTCTGATTAAATGTTTTTCTCACTCTTTTTGAAAATATGATTCCTAGTTTAACACTTTTCAAATCCCTCTTAGGAACCTCAATTACAGTGTGTGTGTGGCACCTTTGAGAAATGTGAATTTGACTGCTATTCTGTGGTATATTGTCTTTTTACAAGAGGTGTTCCATTAAGCAGAAAATATCAAGTGATAATAAGGCTATAATCATAAGAAAATTCTCATTTGGATAAATTGTAAGAACTCACTATCTTTACTTTGAGAGGCAGACTCTGCTGTTAAACTAAAACAAAAGTAAAAACATTATTTTTTAATTTAGCCCCACAGAAATTTTCTTTCATATCAGCTTCATCTAGAATATTGATTATATATTCTTTAAAGCACTTTTATATGAAAATCAAGCTGGGGAAATAATGATTGCTTCTTAACACTAGAATCATATATGCTATAGATTTGCAGCCAAATTAAAATTCTGTACCTCCTGAAGTCCTCATTAACAGCAGCAGATCATATTAAAAATCTTTTGAAATAATGCTTCTAGCTCTGTCAAAAATTCGCTACATCAAGAAAATTCCAATTAAAAAATAAGTCCAAGAATGAAAAACAGGTTAAAAGACTTTCTTAAACCTATCCAGGAAATAAGAGCCTGAAAAGGTGATTTAAAGTTGTATTGCCATGTGGTCTAAGTTGTGTTATCAGAAATAGGAAAAGTAAAAATATCTTGACAAACACACTTTTTAGGTATGATAATTTATTTAGATGAGTCTTTCACATTTTTTTAAAGAGCACAAAACAACATTTGTCCTAAGTCCTGTTTTTTAAGTATCTTTCCACACAATGTTTTTGTGTTAGCATGGAAAAATGAGGTGTTTTGCCCATATTATATTTACTTCTTAATGCACATTCTCCCTCCAATATACATATAATCGCCCTTAAAATGAACTAAACTTTCATTTTCTACCACAAACAAAAGCATTTAAGATGGAGTTAGTAATACTAGGACAAGAAGCTTATCCAAACTGATGAACGTGTAACATTTATGCGTTCACTCATGTACAGTATAAAATGTAGATTAAGGCATGATGTCCTGAGAGTTAAGGTCCTGAAGTGCTCCATTGTGCATCTCTACAAACCAGAATGACTATTACTTTTGACATTAACAGTTATTTTCTGTCCTTAGGCCAAGCTAGTTGGCAGATTGCTTTTATGTAATTCCTGTAAAGCTGGCAGGAGGTGACTCATCTATAAAAATGCTTCTTTCAATCAAGAAGAGGGTGTCAGAGGGCGAGTGGGTGGCGTCTGAGTGACTAAGTTTTAAGATCTTAGGGGTACTGAAAAAATCTAAGATGAAGGTTTCTCAGGAGATGTACACATGAAAATCTGGATTGTATCAATGAATCAAAGGTAAACTTTGAAGAGATTACTACACTGTTTGTGCTTAGCATTTCTTTCATAGCTCAATAAAAAGGGCAATCTTCAAAACTCATAAAAAATGCTTAGAGTTTCAAAAAAGATGTAGGATGAGACAGCGTTACAAGATATTAAAATTGAAACATTAAGAACATGATATGAAAGGGATAGATACTTCATGAATATGAAACTTATGAGTTTTTCAGAAACAGCCACAAGAAGTAGTATGTCTCTAGAATAAATAAAGAGCCTACTCAGTTTCACATTCAAGTAAAACAACAGAGCTTTCCTACAAATGACAGTAGCATGGAAGAGAATAAAAAAATCTCTATTGAAATCCCTGAGGAGGATTTCAGGTAAATGCAAAGTATCAATATGTCCATGCAGCTAGATAATGATAACTGGTGTTCTCAGTAAATGCACAGTGGAACAGATAAAAGCCACTACAGTAATTGAACTCCTAGAGAGAGCTCACCAGGTTGACAGGGTGAAATTCTTTGCTTAATGGCTTCGTGTTCTGATTTTTCATGAGACCATGATATTATGTCTGTTTTTTTCTTTCTCCTACAAAATTTAAGGGGACAAAGCAAAAACCATAACAAAAGAAAACAATGCAAGGGTCACTAAGATCCAAAAATATATGCATTCCCCTTTCTCTACATATGCAAAACAAAACAACAACAACAATAATAAGTTATAATAATGAAAAGATAATCCAGAATGATTGAGCAACTTGAGCAAGAATAGGTACCTGGATTCAAGAATGTTATCAACGAAGCATTGCAACATCCCCCACATTTTACTGCTCTGTATATTATGTTCATTGGTGGCTTGTCCTATATTTTATAACATTTATTTATTATTTTCAGGAACTGTGTACTCATGAATGAAAATGGAAAAATGAGACCTGTTGAAACTATTCTAAGAATGGGGAGAGGGGGATAAAAGAGAGTGATGGAGAGGTGAATTTAACTAAAATATATTATAAGCACTTTTGTCAATGTAACAATGTACCCCAGTACAACAAAAATATGATAATAAAAAAAAAGTCCAGTGGAAGCATTCAGACAATAGTCTTAGAACAGTCTGAAGATGTTTAGAATTTAAATAGTAATGTTTACATAGGTATGAAGAGAAAAAGGTACTAATAGAAGTTGTTCTGGTTCTGTAATTAATCACACAGTTCCTGAAAATAATAAATAAATGTTTTATTTGAAGTTATCTTTACAAAGAAAAACAATAATTTTCTCAATCAGGAACTGAATTGGTGTCATTCCAGACCCCTCTGGAGCGCTGATCTGGGTCACTGAGAGCAAGTGACTATTTCTTTTGTGGCCTAACAGAAAAAAATAATGAAATCTTTCCCAGTTTTAGAGTCACCTTGCCAAATAGAACTCAAAATGTAAATCAAGCCTACAAACTATTATTAGAAGAAATACTGAGACTAGTCTAAGATTACTAAGTAAATGAATGTGGTCTTAGATATTCTTTTCAATTATTTCAAACATTAAAATACTGAAGTTTATGCTTTAAGTCTCATTTGTGTTTATATGAAACCCCTGCACTAATTACACATCAACTTCTGGTATGCATTTATATTTTTATGTATCAACTCCTCAAATGAGAAACTTATGACAAAACATCTTATACATGGGAACATATTAAGAATGAGAAGTAAAAGACAAACTTTGAGAACAAGGTGGAAGATGAAGTGATAACTAATAAGATACAGTCAAAAAAGAAGCACATGTCATGCTTACTCCATCATGAAGAAAACATGTCACCCCTGATGTTAGGTGACATCTAAGAAGAAAAAAGCCCACCTAAGAAGAAAAGCCACAAAATGTTAGGGTACCCATGGGGAAGGACCACCACCATCTACCACAAATGAAGAAAGCAATTATATATTCACAGCCCACTGAACAGCCTGGCAGAGGACTATCTGATCCTTTGTCTTACATCACCTCTTAGTTCT
The DNA here is from genome assembly GCF_047511655.1 of Castor canadensis. NCBI lineage: Eukaryota > Metazoa > Chordata > Mammalia > Rodentia > Castoridae > Castor > Castor canadensis. The sequence goes on from NC_133394.1 coordinate 61,118,935, forward strand.
CCCTTAGGAATGACAAGGCTACACTTATAGTGATACCTATATCTACACCTACATACCTAGTGTAACCCTGCTGATAGGGCTTGAAGGGCATTGAGCAATTCTACATTTGATCTTATTTTTCAAAAGAGGTGATTGTCACATATTTATTTTTAAATAATTATAATTTTTATTAGGATATAGTCATGATATGGGAGGGTTCATAGTGACAATTCCGATTAGACTTATATTGTACATTATTTACATGGCCCCCATCGTCTCTCCCCCTCTCCCCTTCCCCACCCCACTTAAAGCAATTGCAAGAGGTTTTCTAGTTCTGTTTCATATAGGTATATGAAGTCCACCTACCCTATACCATCACCTTAATCTCCTTAGTTCACCCTCCCTCCTCTCCATTTACCCCCCATCTCCTGAGGGGACACACTGTGCCTATTTTATAGTCCTAGTTTTCATAATAAATATGTGAATTGACGTTCAGAGCAGTGTCTCAATGTATGCCCTCTGTGGATGTGCTTTACTTTGGTCTGTTCAATCTCTTAGACTACTCTCCCTTATCTCTTTACTCCCACCCCCCATTTTTCAACAGCTTTCAGTACACATCCATATATCCTCTACCTTCACATCTGTGGTAGACAATACTACTGTTGCTCTACCATTCTCCTTTCCTTTCTCTCTTACCCCAGTTCTATATAGTAGTTACACTGTTACAAATATGTTCTACAACTGAGTTTGTATATGATCATGTTTGTTTTTGTGTATATGTTTATCTTTGAATCTGTCATCCACGAATGAGAAAAAATATGTGTCTTTTGTGTTTTTGATCCTGGCTGACTTCACTTAACATGATGTCCTCCAGTTGCATCCATTTACTGTCAAACTCCATGTCATTATTCCTTGTAGCTGAGTAATAATCCATTGTGTATACATACCACAATTTCATGATCCATTCATCAGTTGTAGGGCATCTGGGTTGTTTCCAGAGTTTATCTATTGTGAATAGTGCTGTGATGAACATCGGTGTACAGGTGTCTCTACTGTATCCTGTTTTGAATTCTTTTGGGTGGATACCCAGAAGTGGTATCACTAGATCATATGGCAGTTCTATCTCTAGTTTTTTGAGGAATCTCCATACTGTTTTCCATAATGGTTATACTAATTTGCATTCCCACCAGCAGTGTATAAGGGTTCCTGTTTTGTCACATCCTTGCCAGCATTTGTTGTTGTTATTACCATTGATTCTGGCCTTTCTAACTGGGGTGTTGTTTTGATCTACATCTCTTTTATAACTAGGGAATCTGAACACTTCTTCATGTATCTACTGGACATTTATACCTCTTCCTTTGAGAATTCCCTGTTTAATTCATGTGCCTATTTCTTCATTGAGATGTTGATTCTTTGGGGCTGAGTTTTTGAGTTCCCTGTAGATTCTGGATAGTAGACCCTTGTTGGATGAGTAGCTGGCAAAGATTTTCTCCCATACTGTGGGCTGTCTCTTGAGTCTGGTGATTCAAAGTTTCAGGACTTTGGTTTCAAAGTGTAAGGTCTTTGATACACTTTGAATTGATTTTGGTACAGGATGAAAGACAGGGATGTAGTTTGCATGTGGATATCTGGTTTTCCCACCTGCATTTATTGAAGAGGCTGTCTTTTCTCCATCGTGTATTTTTGGCTCATTTGTCAAAGATCAGCTGGCTAGATGCATGGGATAATGTATGGATCTTCTATTCCAATCCATTTGTCTTCCTATTTTTTTTGTGACCATAGCATGCTGTTTTTATTGTTATAACTCTGCAGTATAGTTTGAGGTCAGGTATTGTGATGCCTCCAGTATTGGACTTTTTGCTCAGAATTGCTTTGGTTATTTGAGGTCTTTTGTGTTCCCATATGTACTGCATGATTGCTTTTTCTACTTCTGTGAAGAACATTTGATAGGAATTTTGATAGGGATTTGATAGGGATTGCATTGAACATGTAGATTGCTTTTGGTTGTATAGCCATTTTCACAATGTTAATTCTACCAATCCATGAGCATGGAAGGTCTTTCCATCTTCTGAAGTCTTCTTCGATTTCTCTCTTCAGTGGTTTATAGTTTTCATTAAAAAGGTCTTTGGGTTTTTTTAATTAAACTTATTCTGAGGTACTTTATTGTTTTTAAGGCTATTGTAAATGGGATTGTTTCCCTGATTTTTTTCTCAGTCTCTGTGTTGTTGTTATATAGAAAAGCTACTGAATTCTGTATGTTAATTTTGTGTCCTACGACTGTGCCAAAAGAGTTTATAATTTCTAATCATTTTTTGGTGGAGTTTTGGGGGTCTGTAAGGTATAGGATCATGTCATCTGCAAATAGGGATCGTTTGACTTCTTTTGTCCCTATTTGTATGAATCCATTTTATTTCTTGCTCTTGTCTTATTGCTCTGGCTAGGAATTCCAAAACTATATTGAATAGGAGTGAAGAAAGCAGACAGCACTGTCTCGTTCCTGGCTTTAAGGGGAATGGTTTCAGTTCTCCATTTAGTATGACACTGGCTCTAGTTTTGTCATATATAACCTTTATTGTGTTGACAAATGTTCCTCCTATTCCTTCTTTCTTCAGAGCTTTTATCATGAAAGGTTGTTGAAATTTGTCAGAGGATTTTTCTGCATCTATTGAGAGGATCATGTGGGTTTTTTGTCCTTGCATCTGTTTATGTACTATATTACATTTATGGGTTTATGTATGTTGAACCATCCTTGCATCCCTGGAATGAAAGCAACTTGGTCATTGTGTATGATCTTTTGATGTGTTTTTGAATTCTGTTTGCCAGTATTTTGAGAATCTTTACATCTGTATTCATTAAAGATATTGGTCTACAATTCTCTTTTCTGGTTACATCTTTATTTGGTTTCAGAATGAGTGTAATGCTGGCTTCACAGAATCTGTTTGTAGTGTTTCTTCCCTTTCTATTTCCTGGAAAAGTTTGAGGAGTATTGGTATTAGTTCTTCTTTAAAAGTTTGGTAAAATTTGCTGTGAACCCATCAGGTCCTGGGCTCTTCTTTGTAAGGAGACTATCACTGTTTCAATTTCATTGCATGTAATAGGACTATTTAGGTGGTTAATATCTTCTTGGTTCAATTGTGGTTGATTGCATGCATCTAGGAATTTACCATTTTGTCTACATTTCCCAGTTTACTTGAATATAAGTTTTCAAAGTACTCTCTAAGTATTTTCTGGTTATTGATGTCATCATCTATTTGGAACCTGGAACTTTTCAGAATTTTCTTCACTTGAAATGAAAAATTTGGAATCATAGGAGTTACTTTTCCTTAGATAAATTGGTCAGACATAAGTAATTTTCAAGTGTCTCATGAGCTAGTCCAAGTATTTAAAGATATTTCTTTAATTGAGGAAAGATATTTCCAAAAGCACAATCCCAGGCCAAATGCAAGAGATTTTATGATGTGGAAGCATTTTCATGACAGGGTCTGATTTGACCAGTTTTAAAAAGATTAAATTAATTAATATATGTGATTAAAATTATATTTTGCAAATTTAATTAAAATGAGTTTTTTCACTTTGTTTTGCTTTTTTTTGGTTTTATAGCTTAACTGCTGAAGGGCAAAATATGTATTAACATCAAAGTAGATTTTTACAGGATCTGCTAAGATTGTGCATAGAAATCATAAGACCCTATAGACATCCTTTTTTTTACAGGAATCATGTTAGTCCATAGAGCAAGGTCCCACAAGTATGATGTATAGATAGTAATATGTTCATCCTCTGTTTGCTGCAGCAGTGAGAAAAATACTGAGCTTGGCAATCTGTAAGGTATCTTCCATCTCTAACATTCAGCTCTGCAGTTATCATGTTTAAGATGAATCCTTTGTGAAACCTTAAACAGAGGACTCTCTAGTCAGGTTCTGGTCATCAAACGTTGCCTGCAAACACCTACTAAGGAAACAGAAGACCATCTCTGTGGAAAAACTCCTGGGATCTTTCCCCTCTCCACGGTAGTAATACACAACCCCCACCAGGTGTACTGAAGTACAAACATACAGAGCTAGTGTGAAAGCCCAAAGTATTATTTGGTATTTTTGCATCTGTATTATAATTGACTATTTGTATATCTTTATTGCTTCTCTCCTTTTTTGTAATCAAGTATATGAAATGTCACATTTCTTGTATGAATACCTGTGAAAACATCAAATCTTTTTTTAGAGTTGAGATAAGGGAATAAAATTTTACTGTTACAACTATGTTTCAGCTACTAGACTTTACATAGACTTTACATTATTCAAAACTTAAAAACCAAAGAAATAGATATTGTTACCATTTTTTTCAGAACAAGGAAACTGAGACTCAGAAAAGACATTTGCTAAAGTGAAAAGTTGCTTAGTGTCCTCTGAGCTGGGATGGGAGCCCAGGATTCTCCCTCCAGGAACCATGCTATTAATCATCTTTCAGGAATAGTGTCTCAGTTAGAATTTTGTCAGAAAGTCACAGAAAGTTATTCTGGTAGCTTGGCTTGTCTTGGAGTTTCTGTCAGATGTTACACCATGTCTATTTCTGGTCCTTTCAATCAGCTGGCCTTTTCTCTTTTCATCTTTAGAGTCACCATCCTTTTTGTTTTTTCCACTATCACTCTAAATGTTCAGTCCAGAGAAGCTGGACTGATCTAAAGAAATATTTTTCCTCAATTTTAGTTCCTTTTTTTGACCCAGAACTGTACTTTAGCTTCAGACGTAACTGCTCTCAATTCCATGTCAGAAGCATTCATCTATTTATTCAACAAATAGTTGTGTCTACTACATGCCCTGGACAGTGTGCAGTGAATGAAACAGGCAAACTCCCTGCTATCTTGTCCCTTACATTCAGTGGGAGCAGGCAATAATGGGCAAGTAAATGTACAGCATAAGACTTGTTAGCAAGTGTGGAGAAAATAATGTAAGGCAGAGAAGATAGGGAAGCATAAGGTGGGGGCATGACTCAAGTGGTAGAGTGCCTGCCTAGCAAGCACAAGGTCCTGAATTCAAACTCCAGTACCACCTTAACTAATTAATTACAGAAGTCTGGGCCTCAGAGGCTAGAGAAATATTGGTGCCAAGTTTTAAAAGAGCATTTTAAATTTTTCAGGAAAAGCCTCCCTGACATAATACTATTTGAGTTTTCTCATAAAAGAAATGTGATTAAAATGTGATAATATGAGGAAGGGATTTAAAGGCAGAGAGAAAGAATAGGAAGAACAGAGGCCTAGAAGCAGGAATGACCTTGCTGTGTTTCTCTAACAAAAAGAAGGCCTGTGGACTGGAGCTAAGTGAAAAGAATGAATTGGTACCAAGAATTACTTCAGTTGTCTATAATTCATTCAAGACTGGCATTTGACTTTAGCAATTTGAACCATTTTCCTGAAAACTTATTTTAAGACTAGACATTTGCTTAGTGCTTTAAAATGTAGAAAGACTTTTCCCAGATATTATCTCATTTTCTCTCAAAATAGCCCATCACTGAGCAATGTGTCTAATCTGATTATTTCAGCAACAAAACACAAGATGTGACATATAGAATACACTCAATAAATGTAAGTTGAACTATTAATAAATTGATTTGTTAATTCTGTAGCACAACTTACCTCATCAACTTTAACATGTTCATTTTTATTGAACAGCAATGATTAAAGTATGATGCAGAGATACTTCAGAGGCTGTAGAGTTGAGGGAGACAGTTGCCACCACTCTAATTTGCATATGTATTTAATTTTGTGGCAATTCACACTTTTTCTGCCTAACTCTTCCATTAGGTTCTTTAGTACCTCTCCTCTCAGTCAGTTTCTACGGACTCCTAATCAATACTTGTTAACTTGATATATTCTTACAAACCAGATCACAAAGCTGTATTAAAACTATATGAAAAATCCTGGCCCTCTCATATTGTTCCATGCCAGAGCAAGCTATGGTTCCAAACCATTGCCTGGCCTCTGCCTGTAGTCTGTTGGCACTGAAGAGGGTTGCACAGTGGGAAAGAAAAGAAAAAAACTATATGAAAAATAAAGTGACTCCAAGTGAGAGCATGAAATCTTTCTTAAAGAATAAATTTGTCTTAGTTCATTTGTGCTACTATAACAAAATATCACACACTGGGCAACTTATAAATAAGAGAATTTTTTTTCCTCCCAGTTTTAGAACCTGGAAAGTCCAAGATCAAGGTCTCTACACATTTGGTGTCAAGTGAGGGCCAATCTCTCTGCTCAAAAATGGAACTTTTATAAGGACCCTAATTCTATCCATGAGATCTCTGCTCTCATGGCTTACTCACCTCCTAAACACCTCACCCCTAGATGTTATGTGCTGAACACTACTCTAGGCAATGCAAATCCAGACAGAAGCCATTGAATTGTGCCATGGGAAGCCAACTGAATTGTGCTAATGAGGAGTGCTAAATGAACAGTATGAACACAGATAATCTCTAACTTATGATGATTTGACTGATGGCTTTGACTTAAAAATGGTGGGAAAGTATACACATGCAACCATTCTTTTTTCACTTTCAGTATAATATTAATAAATTAGATGAGGCATTCAATACTTTATCTCAAGATAGACTTTGTGGTAGATGGTTTTTTCCTAATTGTAAGCTAACATAAATGTTCTTTTTTTTAATGTGAAAAAAATGTAGTGTTGAGAGTATTTCAAGTAACAGGACATGATGTGGGAGATCTATTTTTGATAAATTGATTAAGGGATGCTAATTTGATAAGATGACTCATGAACACCATGTTAGTTTTCTAAGGCTGCCATAACAAAATGCTGCAAACTGGGAGGCATATAATAAACAGAAATTCATTGTCTTGTGGATCTGAAGTATGGAAGTCCAAAGTCACGATTTCAGCCCTGACTTACTTCCTCTGAGACTCTAGGTAGGACCCTTCCCTGACCATCCCAGTCTTCTCAATATAGCTGTCAATCTTTGTATTGAAGCTGCCTCACTGAATCTCTAATGATGTTATCACATGACTTGTCTTCACGTAAAACCCCATCATAAGTCAAGGAGTACATGTATGTCAATAGTAACAGTAAGAGTAATAAACTAAGAAGAATTAAATAAAGCAGGGAAAAAGATAAAGAGTGATAGGCTGGGCATCTATTTAAAAGAAGATGTTCACAAAAAAAATCAATATCTGAAGTGATAGATATGTTAATTGGCTTGATTCATCCATTTCACAGCATATACATCTTTCAAAACATGACCTTGTACTCTGTGAATATATATAATTTTATTTGCCAATTTATAAAGTTGAGGAAATGTTTCTTTAAAAATGAAAAATAAAAGGAAAAGAATGTGGTCAAGGTAAGCCTTACTGAGATTATGTTTAAGCAAAGACCTAAAAGAGTAAGTGAGTAAACCACATGCATATGTGGAGAAAGGAAGCTCATCTTTTAAGAGGAAACAGAAAAACTAAAGGCCTAGAGCAAACTTGGAATGTTCCAGGAATCACATGGAGGCAAGTATGTCCACAACCAAGCCAAAAGGAAGAAGAATTATAAAAGGCCTAAGACACAGCCCAAACTATGTATGGACTTGTGAAGACCAGTTCTATTTCCAAAGAGTTCATGATGTGTTTGACCTTGACACCATCTTGAAAGCTTTTGTTAAAGTTGGTATAAAGGGTAAAGGGCATCTACTGCAAATAATTTTGTCATATAATTCATAAAATAGCCTTTAAAACTCAGGAAAAAGCAAGGATAGCAATACTCACATTTGTACACTATATTTTTTTTGTTTATTGAGGTGAAATTCATTTACATTAAAAAGAAATCAGTGTCATTTGGCACGTGCATGCAGTGTACAACCACCACCTCTGTCTAGTCCAGACATTCTCATCCCCCCATAAGGAACCCCATATCCATTAAGTATCTGTACCTAATTTTCCCCTGCCTAGGAAAACACCAGTCTATTGTCTGTTTCTATGAATTTACATATTCTGTATATTTCATATAAATGATTCATATAACATGTGACCTCTTATGTGTGGTTTCTTTCACTGAGCATAATGTTTTTGAGATTCATCCATTTGTAACATGTTACGTGTAACGTGTAACCATTTCTTTTTATGGTTGAATACTATCTATTGTATGCATACACCACAATTTGTCTACCTGTTTATCCATCACGTAGACATTTTGATTATTTCCACCTTTGAGTATCATAAATTGTGCTACAATGAACATGTTTGTAGGTATATGTCTGAACCCTCTTTTCAATTCTTTTGGGTATATTCCATAGGATAACTGCTGAGTCATGTGGTAATTCTGATTAACTTTCTGAGGAACCACAGTATTTCTACAGTGGCTAGATCATTTTACAGTCCTATAACATGTGATTCTTAAAGTACCTTTATACTCTATAAGTACTTGCTTCCTCACACCTTATCTTCCCTAGGTTGAAGCTGTTGACTCTAAGTTACCATACTTAACCCAAAGTGATAAACTGATTAGCAGATTGCTGCTACCCATCTACAAGGGACATTCATATTTTCTAAATTAAACTAAAAAATAAACAGAGAAAAAAATAAAGTGAACAAAGATATAAAGTGAAACTTTAGAGGCTAGAATGCTATACTGTATAATTTCTAACTCAAACTACTCCAGCAGTGATAGACACAGGGTTTGGAAAGAGATAGAAGTAGATAACTTCCTATTGGTTCAGTTTTACTGGAAAAGCCCTATTAATACATTCTCCATCACAGTTATGATTGATTGAACAGTCAATAGTATAGATAGATAGATAGATTTAAGGAATTGGCTTATGCGATTATAGAAGCTGAGAAGGCTCAAGATATGCAATCACAAGTTATACACCCAGGAAAACCAACTTTGAAAGCCTGAGAACCAGGACTACTAGTGTATGTTTCAGTCTAAAGGCCAGAAGGCTTGGTGTACGTTTCAGAGCTGGGCACCTGTGTCTCACAACTGTAAGCCTCACTAATTGGGAAACTGACATTGGGAGGATCATGCTTCTAGGCCAGCCCAGGCAAATAGTTAATGAGAACCAGTCTCCAAAATAACCAGAGCAAAATGGACTGGAGGTGCAGCTCAAGCAGTAGGAGTGACTACTTTGCAAGTGTGAAGCCCTGAGTTCAAGCCCCAGTTCCATCAAAGGAAAAAAAAAGAATTTATGTTTCAGTTTGAATTCAAAGGTAGAAAAATACTGGTGTCCCAACTCAAGGTAGAAGGGGAGGAAGAATTCCTCTTACCTGTGTTTTACTCTGTGCAGTCCTTCAACTGATGCACAAGGCCCACTCACATTATAGAGGGCAACAGGCATTACTCAGTTTATCAGTTCTAATATTACTACTGTTCTATACAAACCCCCCTCAGACACCATGCCTCATCCAAATTAACACATAAAATTAAAAATCACAGAGTACTTTTGAGCAAACACAGTTTCTAGGAGCCCAAATAAAGTCTGATTGATCCTCATGTATTCATTCTTCTATGTGATTTCCAATTTGAGAATTCACAGTACCAACTTCTTATACAGCTCATGAAATCATCTCATGCATGCTGTACAGTAAGAATTATGATAAAAGATTTACTCTAAAGTAAACGGCAAGACTATAAGTAAATTATAAACTATCTTGAATTATTGAATTCAAGGAATAGAATTCTGATTCTTAGAGCATGGCATGAGGTCACTGATATTGATATCTCCCATGATGCTTTGGTCTTGCTTCAGCAACAATGCTCAATATCCTGGGTTGGAATCCAGGGATTTGTATTTTATTTACATAGAAGTTTGAGAGGCACTGAAATAGGTTATGTCTTCACAGAATAATTTGAAATTAAATGTTTTGTGATTTTTTTAATTTCAAATGTTCAAATTTTATCAAGACTCAAAGCATTTTATGAAAATGAAATAGTAAAATAATATTCAAAATAAATAATGTAATCATTTTCAATATTTATGATTTCATCACATGATCAATCAATCAGAAATTCTTTCATGTCCCTATTCAGCAAATACTCACCCTGGTTTGCTCATGACATCAGGCTGGGCGGTGGGAATGCAGCAGTGAACAGGATAGACAATTGCGACCTCTTGGAGTTCACAGTGAGGCTCCAAACTCACTTTTCTTTTCACATATCACACAACTCTTTTGGAGGGGATATCTAGGGGTCATTGTCAATGTGTGTGTGCTCACAGGTATTTAGCATTTTATCTTCTTGAGCAGAATAAATATGCTGCTAAAGGGATTTCCAAAATACCTGTGCAAGTACTAAAAGAAATTTGCCCTAGAATAGTAAGTGGATTGAGGTGCCTCTGTCCTGTCTTGTGAAATCCTACACTTCACTTCTTTTTTTGCTTTGCTGCCAAAAAGCAAGTATTTTAAAGTATTAAGATACTAAAATTATTTAAATGATAACATACAAAATCCCTTTTCTGTATAACTAAATGAACGAGACATAGATAATGGTTTCCCAAAGATACTATATTGTAAGGAATTGTGACCTACTTTTTACACTTACTTCTTCTTTTAAAAGTATGTTAGTATTTGGACTATGTAAGCATATCAACCATAATCTAAATAAAATATGCATAACCATTCTCACTTAGTGAGACTAGCACTTAATAATTTTCTGTTTCCTTCTCACATATCATTATCTGCCAATTTTGCTTCAACAAATGTTTTAGGAGAATCATCCCTTACTATGTAATTTAAAGTTTATGCATAATTTATACTGTGGAACATTTAAAGTATGCAATAAAAATAATTTGAGAGTACTATGTAAATCTTTTCTCCTTAGCTTTCACACAAACATTTGTCCTTATTCTGCTGATACAGTTCAAACAGAAATGAATGAACACTGGGTGCAATTTGAATTCCCTACTATCATGTAGAAAGAAATACAAAGCCCATGAAGGTTATATAGATAGCTGATAGATAACATTCCTCTGTAGTGCTGATTAAACAATCCTAAAAGTACTAAGGATCAGTCTGAAATATATAATTTAAAATTTTAGACCTTTGTCTTATTTTTCACATGGGTAACAAATAGGAAGAAATAGGAAATGGAATTTTGTGACAGGATAAAAATTTTTAAGGTTGGTAGAAGAAAGTGAAAAAGGTTTCACTCATAGAGCTACAACTCAGTTTCTACATGTTAGGAAGGGTTTGGGGGCGATAACCGCTTTGTCAGTTGATCATCACACCAGACCTGCTATTCAGAAGGGAACCGTGATCTGGAAAGAGCCAGTAGCTCATCCAAGCTTACACAGCTGTCAAATGGCAAAGTCAGAATCCTAAGCCACTCTTATTCTAAATCTGCTACTCATTCATCGTGCCATGTTGGTGAGGTCATGTTCAAGGACTTGGCCTTCAGCAGATGGTGGCCTTGGCCAGTAGCAACTTGATAGGAAAGACAATCCCTAAAACATCTCTTACAATTAGCAAATTCTGAGGAGAAAGCCCATGGAAGACATAGACAGCATATTCTCACATTTGGTTCTTATATTTTAAGCAGATTTCCCCTTTCAGTGTGTAGGCATTACATAAGAATATGGATAGTTTGGAGCTGAGGGATTGTTTTAACATTAGGAATGTCGTAAGTTAGGTAGAACAGTGCTGTGTATAGGTTTCCTGACAAGAGTCTAAACGTTATTGCGGAAAGTGACTATTACGTTTCCCAGTAATTATCTTCCCTGCATTTCTTACTGATGTCCATGCTGATGTTATTTGTGTGTGGAGAGGGGAATAGTAGTTGATCCTGGCCTTATTGCTTATGATTTTCCATTTTTCTCTAAAGGTATCATTCCTCCGGCTGTGTGTGATACTCTCTTCTAACATTAAGCCTAGTTAACTGTTTTCAGTGTATTTCAATGTTTTCCTTGCCTAGGAATAAGTCTTTAATATACAGTGTTTTCCCAGTTCTTATGTGATTAGAAAGAGACCAAATGTAGGACCATTAGAGCACTTCATAGTTCTTCAGCATCCTGTGCCCCAACTATACAAATGGTTCACTGAATGAGTGTTCTTTAATCTAGAGGGGTAAACATTTCTAATTTGGTTGATGTGATGGTTAATTTTATGTGTGGACTTGACTGGGCTAAGGGATAGCCACACATATGGTAAACATGACTTCTAGGTATGACTGTGAGGGTGTTTCTGGAAGAAACAAGCTTTTGAAATGGTGAACTGAATAAATTATATGGGCCTCCCCAGTGTGAGGGATACTGCCCAATGCATTGAAGGCCTGAATAGGACAAAAAAATTAGAAAAACAAATTCATTCTCTGCTTGAGCTGAGACATTCATCCTTTCCTATCCTTAGACACAGCACTCCTTATTCTCAAGCTTTTAGCATCAGATCCCAATTCTCAGATCTTCAAACTAGAGGCAAATTATACCACCAGCCTTCATGGTTCTCTAGCATGCCTACATAACCACATTTGCTAATAAAATCTCTTACTGGTCCTGGTTCTCTTGAGAATCTTAAAACCCAGGTATTGTATGACCAACCGATTCCTCCTGTACTTTTAGGTTTTGGAAACTAAAAGTGATAACCAGTTATTGAAAATGAAACTCACAATACAATCCTATGCCCTTCTAAAGGATTATATTACCTTATATTACTGTATATCAGTGGTAACAACACTCAGTGTTAGCATTCTTGTTTTTATGGACAACAGAAGCAGTGACTTTTGAAATCCAAAATCCTTATGTAAATCAGTTCTTCACTATTTAACCAGCTTTGCAACGAAGGAGAAGTCACTTAAATTATTTGAGTCATGTCTGCCATGTCTGAAATGGGAATAATATCAGTTACACTGAATATTGAGTATTCTTGATGCCTGCATGTACACAAGTGTGTGTGTGTATGTGTGTGTAAGAGAGAGAGAAAGGTAGAAAGGTATAGGGGTGTGCTAGTACTTTGCATTGCTGAAATACCTGACAAACGATTGAAGGGAGTTAAGAATTATTGTGGCTGAAGGTTTCAGAGGGTTCAGTCCAGCATGGTGGGGAAAGCCTGGCAAAGCAGAGCAACTCACATCATCGTGGCCAGGAAGCAGAGAAAAGGCAATGCTAGCACTGGACTGGCTTTCTCCATTTTCCTCCTTTAGTCCCAGACCCTGGGATACTACCATTCACATTCAGGGTGGTTTTTTCCTACCTCAGTTAATCCTTTTTGGAAATGTCCTCACAGACACACCCAGAGGTATGCCTGACCCACATCCTAGGTATTTCTAAATCCAATAAAGTTGACAATTAAAACCAACCATTACAATGAGTTTATAATTAACTTCCTGATTGCTTTCATTTACTCTGACAGATATAGATACATATAGTTAGGATATACTAGTAGTATATGATTGATTGGAAAATCTTAACTCTAAAAACTCTGTGCTTAAATATAGTGTTTTTTCTGTTGCTAAAAATCTACACCCAACACTAAAACTTCTCCATCCTTAATTTGATTCACCAACCTAGTTTGTTCATTTACAAATGATAAAAAAGGTCAAAATGCAATCTAGAAAGCATAAATGAGAAACAAAAATTAGCAGATATTCCCCCAAAGAATGTCACACATGTAATGAACACTAACATAGCCATATAAAATTTTTATAATTATGTTTAATTTTACTTTTTGTCTCTAATTTACTCTGTTTGATGTATTCAGTCTATAAAGGAAGTTGGATAACATCCAAAGTTATATAAAAGCTACCATTTTGCTCAATTCATGGAGCTTGATTTCTTTAAATTAGATTTTTGCTTTTAACTAGATTTTTTAATGCTTGCAAATATTCTCGGCTTTTCAGTCTGAGGACTTGAAAACTAAGGTAATAGCTTAGATTCAAATTTGAAAAAAATAATTTTGAAGGTTTTTGTGCTGAGTTACACTCAAAATGCAATTCTCATCTATTTTTATTGGACATTATGCTCCTTATTAATTCCTTGATAAGCATTTTCAGACTTGCAGAAGGTGGTTTTGTTTGTTGAAGAATAAACAAAATTATTTTGTGCCATGTACATGGCTGCCTTATTACTATATATACACTGACACACAAAGCAGTAGGAATATATGCCAAAAATGTAAACAACTTAAATGTACAACAATAAAATAAAATGGTTAAGTGAGTTATAGTACACCCATCTGAGTAACTGATATTCTGCATCCATTAGAAAATTTAGTTTGGAAGATTAGTATGATAGGCGAAAGGTCATAATATACTGTGAAATGAAAAATTTAAACCGACTTTTAATCCTAATTGGTATACTCTAATTTTTATTTTATGGCTCTAATTTACCTATACCTATGTACATATGCACGCACGTAAGTTTACTTAATTACTGGAAAAATAAGAATGACACTCATAATATTAATATCCTTATGTGTATCAACTTAATTATCTTACTTAGAAAATTGTGTTATTTTTAAAATAATCACTGGCACATGAAATTGTAAATATACACTACCATCCTGAATATATACTATATATTGGAACACTTAAAAATAAAATCACCATTTTTCAATAGTTAAATCACTTTTGAAAGTGAGCATCTGTGTCAGGGTTCCTGGGCTGGTGTGTGAGGACACTGCTAACTGGTGACTGTTTAGTGAGACAACGGCTCACTTCCTCCTTGGTCCACAAGTCAGAGGGTTTGGTGGCCCAAAACAATGTTTGAATGAGGTATTACAGGATTGATTTAGTTTACTGTGATTAAAGTTTTAAATATTATCACTTCATTTTAGACATATTGCATATAGAGAATAAAGAATCATTTTATATCATTTTACACTATTTTGGGAACATTATAATGAGTACATTATTTCAATTTAAAATAGAATAAAGTTGAGTGAAATTATTCTGGTAATGAAGAGTTTGGTGGAAAGGATATAAGATGAGACTAATGCTGGATGCTTATGTTTCTTGCAAGGATAGGTCAGTAATAAGCACACTATGTTTTGTCATAGACATTCCCAAAACCTGGCTTATAAAAACAATTTAAATATGAGAAGTATAGCCAGGAGCAGCGTCTCATGCCTGTAATCTTTCAGATATAGGTAAACTGATTCTCAAATTAATAAGAAAATGCAAATGGCCAAGAACAGTCAAACCAATCTTGAAGAAGATAAACAAAATCGGGGGAGTAATTATTGAAGACATGATATTATTAATTGCAAATTACAGCAAAGAAGACATTGTGGTAGACACAAATAAATCCAACAAACAGGAAAGAGAATGCAGCAAGAGTCCACATGGATATGTTCATCTAATTTGTGATGACACCACAGTGCAATGGGAAAGGACAGCCTTTCTAATGCTTGGTGCTAACTGGATATCTTTATGTTAAGGAGAAGATATCTGATACAGACACAAAAAATATTCCAGATGGAACACATACTTATAAATTTTAAGAGAGTAGAAAAATATTTTCATGATCTGTGATATGCAAAGATTTCTTAAGCAAGACACAAAAAGTTGACCATAAGAAAAGAAACAATAAAGTGGGCCACAATCTGAATCTTCCTATCTTCCCTTCCCCTTAGAGCTTATATTTCTTTTTTTCCCATTGTACAAATGAAGGAAAAAGTTCAGATAGGTAACATGAACTGCCCCACATCACTTAAAATAGTAACAGCCACATAGCAGTAGTAGTAGAAGAAGAGCAGCATTTAATAATTGTTGCACACATACTATAACTCGGCGTAAATTCATTATCTCACTGATCCTCACAAGAGAGCTTTGAGGTAATAATTACTATTCTTACTTTACAAATGATAAGGCTGAGGCTTGGAAAGTTTAACAATATGCTCAAAGCTGAATATGGTTAGATCCAGAATTCCAGTTGAGAAATCTGACTCCCACGCCTATCCTGTACTCTAAGTCCAAGAGACCTTACCTGATACACCTTCTACAAGGACATAAAGGGAAATTCTCACACCTTAACACACAGCTAGCACCCCTTCCTGCACTCTGCAAGTTCTATCTTACCATGTAGAAGTCCCCTTCTTCACTTCATTGTGCTCAGCTGGTCAATTCTCCTTTACCTGCCCAATCAATGCCTGAAGGACAAGACCTAACCTGTCTCCACTGGCACTGCCATCCCATCAGTTAATCCTTTTGGTCCTGTAGTTAAGTGTGAAGAACCCAGCAAAAGGCCTGCCTTCCATTTTTTAAGGCCTTCAGGACCCACATATTACATGGGTCAATCATATACACCAAAGAGTTTGCTTATGTAAACAAAAAAGTACTAGAAAAAAAGAAATATATGCCTAAATTTCAAAAATTGACAAATGGTCAGGGGAATTTAAATTTGAGATTCAGGAGTCCTCTTCCTCTGCTTATGCACAAAAGGGAGAATCACTTGCATTCAGATAAGGCAAACAGCCATCAAATGGACACCGAATACAATGCTGTTTATCTCCCCAAAATTTGAGAATGTGAACATGATAACACAAGGGCTCCCAGGTGTCAGTTCTACTATCAAGAGAACAAGATTTAGTTGTGGCTGAGATGTACTAATGAAAAAGGGCAGTGATCTAGGATGGGACCCAATTCAGCTTTATACCTTTAATCTAGTATGTATCGCTAATTTTATCTATGAAAATGAGCAAGTTATTTCATCTCAGTTTCCTCCTGTGTAAACCAAGATTCTTTACAAAACTAGCAGTGCTACTTTTTGCTTACTGTATGTGTGAGTGTGTGTGTGTGAGTGTGTGTGTGTGTGTGTGTGAGAGAGAGAGAGAGAGAGAGAGAGAGAAATGGAGGGAGGGAGGGAGGAAGAGAGAACATAAGAATTGGAATTTAAATGAGAAGAAGAAAAGGAGAGAAATAAAAAATAGTCCATTGAATACTCATAGCCCAGTAAATATTTTATAGGATATAACAAAACCTTGCTTCAAAATAGTTTTACTTGAAAAAAGTAGGGTATTGTTTGGTTTTGGTCACTGTGACAAAACATCTGACATAAACAACTTAAAGGGAGGAATTATTTATTTTGGTTCACAGTTTCAAAGGTTTCAGTCCATCATGTTAGGGAGGGAATGATAGAGCTGAGCATCTCACATCATGGCATCCAGAAGGGAGAGGAGGAAGAGAGAGACAAACTACTTGTGCTAGCTGCCTTTCTCCTTTTTTTATTGCATCCCAGCTTCCAGCCTATTGAGTGATACTGTCCACAATCTGGGGAGTGTCTTCTCCTCTTTGTTAATTCTCTCTGGAAACACCCCACAGACAAACCCAAGGGTATGCTTTATAATCAGTTAGGGGATTCTCAATGCAGTAAGGTTAACAAGATTAACCATTAGACAGGCATGGTGTCAAAGGCCTGTAATCTAGAACTGTTAAAGTTATCACAAGACCCTATTTGAAAAACAAACTAAAACATAATGATTGGGTGCGTGTCTCAGGTAGTAGCATGCTTGCCTAATTAGCGTGAGATCCTGAGTCAAACCACAGTACCACAAAATGGAAGGAAGGAAGGGAGGGAGGAAAAGAGGGAGGGATGGAGGAAAGGGATAATATCTTAGGTACTAGATACAAATTCCTTTGATATACACAGATTAAACGTTTCATTTAACTTCCCTTTTCCAGCTGATGATACTTTTTGCTGATTTATTGCAAGCTAAAAGACAAATATATGTATGAGTTTTATGTAATCTCAGAATTATGCCTCAATCTTAAAGTGATAAACAATTTTCCATCATTTAATTCTCTCATGTATAGAACTGTTCTATTCTCTGAATGAAAAAAGGAAGATGTCTTTAAAACTACCTGATACCATTCTCAGTCTGATAAATATTTTTTTTAATTCTGTATTTCAGGCCCTGCTTGATACTCAGAATCTTCTGCGTGCACAAATCACAAATTTTACATTCAACCTGGGATTTTCAGGGAAATTTTACCATACAGGTAAGAAAAGAAGATTAACTGTACTCATAAGGGTCCTCTGGTCACTCTATTTAAAATTGTACAACCCTCTTACTCACACTTTCTTACATTCTTTACATCCTTCCCTGGTTTTTCTTCATGTCATTTAACTCCATTGAACTTAGTATTTTTAACCTTTAGAAAATGTTAATGGTTTGAAAGTTTATGGTACTATCTAATGCCTTTTTAATTGAACTATAATCTACATATATAAAATATGTAAGTAACAAATGTGATCTTCAGTGAATTTTCAGAAACTACATAGCTGTGCAACTCATAACAGATCAAGAAAGAGAACAGTTCCTGAATCCCTCCGCCTTGCACCTATTAACACTTGCTGGCTTCTGTTAAAGAATACCACTATCCTGACTTCTAACATCTTGTTAGTTTTGCCTGACTTGAGACAGGTGCTAAAGGATCCACCTGCACTCATATTTTTTGTTCATTATTTTGGTTTAATAAATACTGTTATGTATATGTTGTCATTCTTTCATTTTTCACTTCTGTGTATTATTTCATTGTTTGAATATACTAACATTTCTTTGTCCATTACACTCCAGTGTGGTTTGTTGGATTTCCAATGGCTTTTTGAATAGCCATTGTAAACATTTTTCTACTACCTTTCAGAGGACTTAAGTTTTCTTTTTTCTATTGGTTATCAGCCAGGAGTGGAATTGCTAGCATGGCATACATATGATAAACTTTAATAGAAAATGTCAACTAGCTTTCCAAACTGGTTTAACCAACTTATATCGCAATAGTCTGAGTGATACTCCTGTGGCTCTACAACCTGGCACTATTTCATCCTGTTTTTCTTTTTAATTTTAGTCTTTGTGGAAGGCATATAGAAATATCATTTGATGGTTTTAATGTGTATTTCTCTGAAAAATAGCAAATGAGTTTCTCTCAGAGGTTTCTTAGTTATTCTGGAGATTCTCTTTTGAAAAGCACTTTTTTTCTATTTTCTGGTTTTTATTTTTTATTTTATTTTATTTTATTGTTTTTACATTTACTTACCTGTATACGTTGTTTTGACCACCTCTTCTCTTCCCCAGCCTCCAAGCTGGTTTTTATTATTGATTTGTAGAAAGTCTTTATATATTCTTAATGAATGCTTTCTCAATTATATGTGTTGCAAATAGGTTCTCTCACTGCCTAGCTTTTCTTTTCTTTTTCCTATTGGTATTTTTGAACAAAATATTTCATTTTAATGTTGCCCAATTTATTATTTCTTTTCTTTATGGTCAACTTTTTGTGTCTTGCTTAAGAAATCTTTGCATATCATAGATCATGAAAATATTTTTCTACCCTCTTAAAATTTATAAATATGTGTTCCATCTGGAATATTTTTTGTGTATGTATCAGATACCTTCTCCTTAACGTAAAGTTATCCAGTTAGCACCAAGCATTAGAAAGGCTGTCCTTTCCCACTGCACTGTGGTGTCATCACAAATTAGATGAACATATCCATGTGGACTCTTGCTGGATTTCCTTTCCTGTTTGTTGGGTCTATTTGTGTCCATCACAATGTCTTATTTGCTGTAACTTCATAATTAATAATAATATCATGTCTTCAATAATAATTCCAATTTCATTCATCTTCTTCAAGATTGACTTGACTATTCTTGGCCATTTCATTTTCATATAAATTTTAAGAATCAGCTTGCCAATATCTGAGAACAATTTTTGCAAGAATGTTGATTTAGATTGAATTAAACCTATAGATTAATTTGTAGAAATTGGCATTTTAAATGTTACATCTTCAAGTACTTGGATATATTTAGGTCTTCTTTAGTTACACTTATTAATTTGTTAGTACAATAGTGGTGTATTGTTTTTATTTAATTTTCCACTCTTTTGTTGATGGCATTTAAAAATACACTGATTTTGTGCATTGATGCTGTATCTAGTAACTTTGCTACATTTAGTTACTAATTATATAGTTTATCTATTCATTCTTTTACATGTTCTACCTGTGCTATCATGTAATTTGTGAATACTGGCATTTTTATTTTTCCTTTGCTGACCTTATGAATTTTGTTTCTTTTTGTGGCTGATTGCACTGACTCTGGCTCAGATCTTGAGAAGTTTATTTTATTTTATTTTTGAAACATGTCTGGTTATATAGCCCAGGTTGGCCTGAAGTCATGAGTCTCCTGTCTCAGCTTCCCAAGTAATGGGATTAGAGGCTTATGCCACCATGCCTAGCCTCAGGTCAATTTTAAATAAAAGTGATGATGGTAATAGCACTTATTCTTCACTTAGTGGGAAATCTTTCAATAGATTTCTTCTTGTTCTCAAGAGGAATCTTGCAATAAAATATTTTGTAACTACTCTATTATCTTAAGGACCCTCCCTTCCTTCCCTAGGCTACTCAGAGTTTCATTATGAGTGAGTGTTGAAGGGAGTTTGTTTTATAATTATTTCATTATCTCTTCTTATACTAAAATGGATTTCCCATGAAACCTTTATTATTGTAATAGCAGAAATTATAACAGTGTCTATTAAAAATGAATTAATGAACAAATGAGCTAGTGGTAGTAAGATCACCTTGAACTGTAAGTAGCTACATGGAACAAGACCACCATATGAAATTTGACCCTGCTGTGTTGCAAAAGAAAAAAATCACTCTAAAATATTAAGAATAATTTTCAAAACATAATCTGTTCAAATATATTTTATCTTATCTGAGGATAGCTGAATACAATAGTATTGAATGAATCAGGCAATATTTCAGAAGTTAAAAGAAAGATTACATATAGTTATATATCCTGTAATGACATAGTCTTCAGTCATTAAAAAGCAAATATTATCTTAAATGTAACTGATAAAGAAGGAGCTCTTGAGATTAGAACATGCTACAACTTGCATGAAAATAAAAGGGGATGGAATCTACGTAACTATGGGAAACTTATTTTAAAGTTTATAAAACTAAGAGTGGTTAAGTAATGTGGTCACTGTCACACAGCTATTAATACAGACACTGGATATCTATGCAAGGATTCATAATGAACTAGTTTTAGCGGGTATCGATGAAGAAGATAATTTGGGGATTGAGTATCAGAGATGAAAAGGAGTTACTTTCATGTATTACTTTTGTACTTCTTGTATTTTATGTCATCTGTACATGTGTAATCTAAACAAGTATGCAAATAATTTTTAAAACTGATATACTCAAACAAGTTTATCAAATAGTTTTCTATAACTTCAAATGCTTTTCAATTTTTAATTTTGTAATATGGACATGAATTATTTCATATTTATTTAATGGTCTTCTTCAAGGGTTTAATAAGTTTCCCTGGTGAGAATTCTACCTATATACAAAATCAATATAATTTTCATATGCACATTAGTAACTAATAGTAATTTCACTTTTAGATAGAAGTAATATTGCATTTCTGTAGTAAGTGAATTTCTGTTTGTTTCCATGGCAGTTAGAGAGTCATGAGACTTGGCTCAGGTATATTCATGTCACTTGATGTATAATACATACAATGTATATAGTCATACAACTACATGTCTTTGGTTATTGATTTGTTTTTGTTTTAAGAGTAACTTAATGTAAGAAATTCTAAAAGACTTAGTCCCCTGAATTACTTAGATTACTATATAAAATACATTTTTTCTATTTTTAAGGATTAACAATTGGGAATCTCATAATCATAATTTAACTTTTTCTAATGATCAAATAAGCTGCTGTTCTTATGGTAATCTCAATTATGAAAGCACAATTTGATAGCTATTGTAAAGTAATTCTAACTTTACTTAGAGTAAAGTTCTACTACCTTGGCATAGATACATGAAATGAGAACTTCCTCTTTATGTGTAGAAGTTCCATCATCTTTCTAGCAAAGTTAAACCCATCATACTACTAAATTTTATGATAGGGAGCCCCAAGAACTTAATAAAATAAAAGAGTGCCCTAAACATATACTATTTTCAATTGATTATTTTAATAATTATTTATTGATTATTTTATATTCTTTGACATTCTTTGAAGAAAAGAAAACTAACATGCAGATGAGGAATCATCAGGGCAAGATCAAGAACAAACAGAATATTTAGACTGTTTGAGAGATGGTGTGTTAGACTTTTCATCACTGTGACAAATACAAACACATGACACTGGCATGCTCCCAGTGACTTTCTTACTCCAAAACCTCCCAAAATCATGCCACAACTGGGGATCAAGCCTTTAACACATGAGTCTATGGGGACATTTCATATCAAACCATAACAGAGAGTCATTATAGGAAGAACCATAGGAACAAAATCAAGACAACCCAAACTCACCCAAGAAATACAAGGAAAAACTCCTGGCACCTGAGTTATCTTCCTGCCAAACACTGAATGCTAGAAAATGACTCCAGCTGTCCCTCTCCTTCATGTTTATCTCTTAAAGACTTGACCTTTTTTTTTTTTTACTTAAGTATGTCCCACAGCCTTACAATAAAAGTGCTCTCTCTGTATAAGCCAGAGAAAATGGAACACAGGGAGAAGCTAAGGTTAAGTTTGAAGGTTCTTGGTATCTGTATACTATGAAAGCTTCTAGAAAGCTGTAGCTGGTGTTGTCTGGGACTAGAAAAAAATAATTTTTGAGTGGGAAGAGATAAAAAATTTAATTGTCAGTCTTTCCAAATTAGTTATTATAAAATTTAATTGAAGTACATGGTCTTCCATTCTAAATGAATAATTCTTTTTACTATTAAAAAAATACCTTTTTAAAAATTAATTCTTAAGGACAGAGAAAAGCAGTAGTGTCACAATAGTTAAGACTTTATTCCAGGAGAAACCTTTATCTTATTTGATTAATTTTAACTTTTGAAGAGTTAATGCATTTTTGTGAGAAGTACATGAAAATAAAAATCAGACTTCCCTACTAATGAGCAATAACCATATTCATATACATTTCCTATACCTTTCCATTGACTACTAGGAATATTCCCTTGTTTTCTATATAAAAACAAACTTAGAAGGGCCCCAGGTCAGAGAGTTAGTTAGGTACCAAAAATAAGACTATTTTAACACTAAACTAATCAGAACCCATTTTTTGATATTTTTTATTGTTGCGATGGGTTGGGGGTACATTGTGGCATTTACAAAAGTTCTTACAATAGAACCCAATTCTTATGCACAAGAGAAATTGAACTTTTGCAATTTAATTGTCAGTCCTCTAGTAGGGAAGCCAAACGGCAAAAGATTCTAGTTAGTAAGGCTGGTGTATTTCACTAAATTACTAAGAAATAAGAGTTGTCTGGAAGGTTTAATGACATCACGGATTAACTAACAACATGAAAGAGCAGTGTGATAATGAATTAGTAAATATCAAACTTATATCTAGACTACATTTGGTCAGCAAATGATAGCTAAAGACACTGAATTTAAAGTTGCTTAATCTAAACGAAATTCAGGTCTTTCAGCTCTTATGAAATAACTTAGGATAAGTTATTTCATCTCTCTAAAGACCAATTTCCTTAACCTATAAAAGGAAGTTAGTAGTGGCCTTTACTTCTTAAGGTGTTGTAATAATTAAATGAAAGATGAAAAATTCTTGACCAAGGTAAAATCTCAGTAATGGTTTTAAAGATAATAATACCACAGAAGGAAATAATGCAGGTAAAATACCACTGTTGTTTAAACATACATATAATAAAATAAATTAAACATTGCAATAAATTTATGAGGTTTAAGTATATTTTTTACAACTTAAGGAATTTGATCTCTGGTTTTTCTGTCTTCCCCCAGTTCTGACAAAGGAGGCAAGGACAATCCAACCATGAGCATTTCAACTTTTTTTATCATAGTGTTTAAAGTAATAAGCAACAGACATTTGTTCACAAGATAATAATTCTGATTTCAAACATCCCTGAAGTAGAATTAAAGAAAATCAGGTTAATTAGAGCTATTAAGAAAAAAGGAAAGACATAAATTATGCCTACTATGAATTAAGATAAATCTGACAGAAGGCAGACATCATTTTCCTACCTCCCGGATGATTCCAATGCATAAATGTTTTTATTGCAGATTTCATTGTGATAGTCAAAAAAGGGTAACACATACTTGAGCTATCTTCCTAAAGAACCCTGAGATCAGTTGTTCTGTCATGATAAACTCTGAACAAAGTCTATTTAGAAAATGAATGAAGGAGAAATTAGTGGATAGATGCAGGGAAGGATAGGAGTTATATATGACAAGGAATCAAGCTTAGGAGCAGAAGCATGGGAGACTTTTCATAAACTAGTGAATTTCAGATCACTTTATCACAATCTCATTGCTGGGGAGGTGGAAGTCAGGAATGAATTGACTACTGGGAAATGCCAAGAGACTTCTGCCTATTTTCAGTGTGAAAACTGCAACAAATAACTGACTTAAATGATATCGTGTGCTGAGGGACACAAATGAATCATGAAATTATTTTGTTGTGACTGCACATACAACCATGTCAAAATGATTTACTACTGAGACTCTCACACTCCTTTTGGCAGGCATATTCTCATGATTACATTTGCTACTTGCCCCCATTCTCTCCAAACTACAAATTGTACAAAGATGCTAAAAGTTAAGAGTGCTGATGTTCCTGGGAATGGTTACATATTTCCATCTCCACAATGATGTTTATATCCATGTTGAACATTTTTAGAATGTTTGTCCTTTCTCTGGTTGCTCCCTAACAGATTTTCCTTTGCTTCATTTTATGTTCAAAAGCTCAACTATATGTAAGATAATATAAATGGTGTCTTATAAATACCACATATGATATCATAGCATGTATGATATGTACATATTTCAATATAGACAGATAGATGATGATGATAATAGACAGATAGATAGATAGACAGATGTAATCTCAATTAACTGAATAATAATTTTCCCCTGCAGGAACTCAAGAGGAAGATGAAGGAGATGACTGTCTGTTGGGGTCTGTGGATGAATTCTGGTGGTTTCCGCACATGTGGAGTCACATGCAGCCCCACCTCTTCCATAATGAGTCATCTTTGGTGGAGCAGATGTTTCTCAACAAAAAGTTTGCCTTAGTAAGTACCTTACTTTGACTACTGCATTGAAGTAGCCTATATTGACTAGAGAAATAACAAGGTTTTCATATTAAAAACTTCCTTGAGACTTTGGCATATTGGCCCTCTCTAAGCAGCTTTTCTCTCTGATCATTAAGAAGATCTTGGGATTGCAGTCTTTCAGTTTGAGGCTCGTGAGCATGTATTGGGTGCTTATCACCATGTTAATGCTTTAAGGGGTCTAATTTTAAGAGACACTTCACAAGATGCAAAACTGTTACTGTAACACTATGGACAGAGCTCATAAGACTTATCTACTGTCCAGAAAGAGCTTCCTACTGCACTAGGAAGGCAGAATATACACATTGATCAAATCTCCAACAAAATGAGATAGTCCATGATTTAGTGTCAAACTGTAAATACAAAACTCTTAGTTCAGAGAAAGAAGTGTCATTGGGAGTGGTAAGGGATGAGTTCTTGTGGAAATGCCATTGGGTACATCCTGAAATACCAGTAAAATTTATGTGTTGGGATAAACTGGAGTGAAATAAGACTAAAGTAAAATACCAGGAAAGAGACCATAAAGTGGTCACAAGACAATGAAGACTCCATCTAGGAAATGAAAAGATATTCCAAACATACATGTTATATGGATAGAACATTTGGTTGGCTTAAGTAAGGCATATTGTTTATACTGAAGGGTTTATGATTTGGACCAGGGGAATTCACAGTAAAAGTTTTAAGTTTGAGTAGTTCACCTTTGTGGTACTATAATCAAAGTTATACAAGAAGGTATTAGAATTCATAAACTCTATTGTTCTTTCTTAAAGACATAAAAAATCAGGAGTTCATGCTTGTTTTTTAACTTTAATCTACTCCCCAAAATAAACATTTTAGAGGGCATCCTTGTTATGGATTGATATCTTGTACAAAAAGTAAGAATAGGGTTTGTCTAAACTTATATCATGAAACAAATTACAAGCTCCTATAAGATGAAGAGTCACCTTTTTTCCAAAAAACTAAAGATAGTAAATAGCATATAAAATTGGGCAATTTGCAATAGGACTAAAAATTCTATCTCAGTACAGCAAGCATTGATTCTGTTATCTGCAGAAGTTTAACACTGCTGATTTTAAAAATATTAATCACCAAGTGATGATGTGGAGATTACTTGTGAAGTTGCTAAGTAAATCCGTAACGAAAAAGAGAAAGGAATTTGTGAGGGAAGAAAATATGTAAATATAGTGAGAGAAGGCAGGAAGGTTTGTTATTTTTGTTGCTGTTTTGGTAGCCTTCAAAAATAGTTTATCAGAGCAAGTTTGATAAAAAGACAAGTCATTCACTGTTTTATCCCTTACAACTCAAACAGTATTTAGAAAAATAGGTGTTCTATTATCATGTGAGTGAGTCAATGGATGCCAATATTGTGTTCATATTTAAAATTTTTAATACTTGAGAGCAAATATGGTAAGAATATGAGTTACATGTTTTTTTTACAATTTCATCATAAACTGAAAGAATAATTCTAAATCAAAATCTGAATTGATTTGATCTGATAATCTTATAATCTGATAATTCTTATCCTCCTAATTCAAGTGCAAGCAGAGATTGCTTAGGAATGTCATTTCTAACTATATGATGACAAACCAGATTATGGTGCTTGAGGCAGCAGAGAACAGTCATGGAGGATGAAGATCCTCATCTTCAGAAATAAGACTAAATATATTTTTAATGTTTAATCAAATATAAATCAATGGATTTTTTATTGGTCAAGGGAAGATAGATAAGGAAGAAAGACTGAGTCCTGGATTAGCTAGTCCCCAGCCATTACAACATAAAAGAGAATGTATACGTAAAGCATTTAGAGCAGCAGTTAGCACATAACTTTCAGTAGATGGCAGCTGTTATTTTTATTATCGTTATATTTAATATCATAAAATTATCATCTTCAATTTTTGCCTGGGCTCTTGAGTTGTTTAAAGTAACTGGTAATAGGGACAGAATCTGTACGTTTAAAAGTTTGTTTTGTATTGATATGATTTCCTTAATGTGAATTTTATACAATTTATAAACATGCATTAGCTAAGACTTACTTACCATTAAGGCATTAGAGCTCCAAATTGCATTGCAGCTAAATTTAAAGGTCTAATAAGAAAAGACCAATTGTTTAAGTTTCTCTATATTTTGTGTTAGTTCCTTCATTTCTCACAATATTTCTGTATTATTTCCTATATTTCTTTATAGGTATAATTATTTTTCCTTTATGTATGAGAATCACAGAAATATAGTAACTACTTTGTGACAGAATTAAAACCAGAAATTCAAGTCTTGTGATTCTACATAAACTGTGCCACTTGGGTTTCCCCACTAGCCTCTTGGACCCAATTCACAGGTTTAAGTGTAGATTTCCCTACTTATTGGTAATCCTGGCAATATAAGAGAAATGGAGAATTTGAGGTAGAAGTTACAGAGCAACTTTTCCCTTGGATTTCTAGAGTAACTTTCCACATGATTGAATATTATTTACCAGTTGATATAGAAACTACTCCAATTCAGCTGAAACTATTCTGGAGGAAACCCTTCGCTGTTACATTCCTAAATTAGTTTATATCCTGCTTTTCTCCATCAGATTGGAGGCTCTCGATTTTTAAATGAACATAAATGTTTCCCAATGAAAGAACATTCAAAGAAGCATTGGGCTGCCCTCAGAACAAATAGGTGTTCAAACCAAGGATGAAGGTCATGGATGCAATATTCAAATGGGTGATTGAGTTAAAGAATGTTTAAAGTCTCCTTCCAACTAAGAATCTGAGACTATGATCTGAAACTCTAGGCCCTACTTTCACTATCTATAGCCAAACACCTGTCATTTTCATTGAGTATTGAAAATTACTTCTGACCTATTATCCTCTTGCACAATGTGGACACATGCAACTCACAGAGGAATTTGATGCCCATTTAATTTAGCTTTCAAAGCTCTGTCTAATAACTTAGTATGGAACATTAAACAAATTGCTTAAGCAAACTTGCATTTGATGATTGCAACTATCAAAGGGAATGCAGCTTTAGAGTTTGATTTTTTCTAAAAAAAAACTTAGTTATCAAATAAGTACTAGCTCCAGAATTGAACTGAAATTTTAAATGGAGACTTTTTTTGAAAGGTACCATCTCTGAAGTAAAGATTAATTTTACATTGATAACTGAACTACCACACTGTCTGAATTATCTACTGCACAGCTTCAAAAATAAGAGAAGGTAGCCCTAGAAAAGTAAAATTATCAATAAAAAATACTCTCAGTTGAAGAATTGTACCTAAATTTTGGCAAATCTAGTAGTTTAATTTTTAATGATAAAATAATTAATAGAGTTTTTTCTTAGAATTCTTTGTTAGTATCAGATAATATTTAACATTCTTTCAGACAATATTATAAAAATTTTTAATAGTGTAACAAGTTCCTGAAAACATGAAGTCATACTGTGGATTGTAGTTTTGATTGCATTATCATCATTTTTCAAATAATGGCTCTTTTTCTCCTTCTTTTCCAAGTTTAGCAGATGTCTATGGCCAATTATATAACATTTTAGATTGGTAAGCACATTAACTTTTCCAATATGGAAATAAAGATTATAGTACCAAAATATAATTTAAAATATATTGAAAGACTTGATGATTTAAGAAATATGTGATAATCTTTCAATTAGTTTGCTTGCTAGTAGAGAAGCAATAAATCCTATCATTTTTATTTCAGTGGAGCATTTTATTAAAAGGCACACTATACTTTCATTTTATTAATATTGAATACAGAGTGTAATTTTAGTGGTCTTAATAGAAGTGGAGAGTACCAACCAGGATGCAGAGTCCACTCAGAGCTGGTAGACACTTCCAGAGTAATCTAGGCAGCACAATTTAAGAAAGACACTGGCCATTACACAGTGCAGGATGGCCAAAGTCTATATAAAATTTACTTCATAAAATGAATGGCTTCACAAAATGAAGGGCAAGAGATAAGATAGGAGACTAAAGGATATATTATCAAGTTTAATATTCAACTTAAGAGGGCTGGTATGTTCATGCTAGCTATTTACAATGTAAAATGTGACAATACTATCTCTAATGCCACTATCACTGTATACCCTCCCCCAAGATGTCCCAAACCTTTCAGCTACTCAGCAACGAAATGAACCTGGCCCACAAACTGTCTCCAGTCTTCAACCCTCATCTGCCAGCAGTTGTGACTAGTCAATAGTATAACATGCTGATTGGTAACTATTTTGAGTATGGCTAATATAATCAGCAATCTTAGGATTTAGAAAGAACTAGAATCAGTGTAATCATGAAGGAAATCACAAAAGAGCAGCAAATTAAATTTAAATAAGCTTCTAGGAAGAATGATACTTGACATCTAGTAGGTATTCAATAAATGATTATTAGATGAAAATAAATAAATATTTCTTCAAGCTCTTAAAATTCTATTCATTATGATCTTAAAATGCACTTTTTTGTTATCATTTGGATGATCCAACAGGCAGGAAATGACTAACATTGAAAAGATGGTTTGCTATTGGCAGTTCCCCAGAGAAAGAGGCATGTAGTATTATGTAGGGCTACCTGGAGAGGCACTGGAGTTGGTCAGGAGGCAGAGGAAACAAGGCAAAAATGTGGTTTCTGGAGGGAAGGGAAGGCAAATGCAGGGAAAGCAGCTTAAGGTCAGCTACTTTGAATGCTTTCAATGGGTTCTGAGGTGTCTTAGTTGCCTGGTCCATGACCCTGGGGTGATTAGAGCAGGGAAATAATTGGTGGCTGAGGTAGAAGCTCTGGATTGGTTGATTTGCATTTGAAGAGTGTGCAGTCAGGCAAGAAGACTATGTTATCTCCAAGAAGTAGCTAGAGCAAGAATCTCTCCAGGATCAGTAGGTCCCGGATATCAAATCAGCAGAAAATAAAAAGACATGATTGATACATTTAAAGATGCTTCACTCCAGGTTTTGTATCTTGAAGCAACTGATTTTCAAACTTCTCATCATCCCAGTTGCCATACTTGTACCATTTGTAACTTGTCCTTCTTCCCAATATATGTTGCGCCAATGAAGTCTGATGGTCTTAGGAGAGCAGAAAACAGCAAAATACTTTTTATTTTCATTTGTACTTTACTTCCACTAATGTAGCCAAATATCACATTAAATTTTTAAGCCATTGCATCATAACTGTGCCTGCCAGATCTCTGACAATGAGCTCTTTATTAAGCCTTCTGGTATTAATTTTTTTGTTCAATTGATTTTGCTAACTAAATGCAAGTCTTGAGATTACAACTGTCACTTTATTGTTTCATATTTGTTCTATATTCAGTGTTACAGTATGTAAATATCCCAATAAAGATTGTTATATAACAGTCTTTATATATTTGCTAGCTCTGTGTCCTTCCTATTTTTTATGATTTTTGCATTTTTATCATTATTGGTAAAACTGAGCATATCATGGTTAGAGATTTGTAGAGGGCAACAGTCTTTATTCCAAATTAATATAGATCCAGTAATCACCATTATTTCAAAATAGTTGCTATATCAACTGCAAATTTGTTTAATTCAACTAATATCCATAAGGATAACACAAAATGTCACAGGGAGCCTTTATAAAATCAGGAATGAAGATGTGCATGACATTTTTCTGATACCACTTTAGAACTATTTTAAAAGGAATGTTTAGGGGCTGGGCATGATGACTCACACCTGCAATCTCAGCTACTTAGGAAGCAAAGATCAAGAACATCATGATTGAGGCCAACCTGGGCAAAAAGTTAGCAAGACCTCCCCACAACCATTAATCACCTGGGCCAGGTGTGGTGCCCAGTTTATGTAATCCCAGGCACCTGGAGACATAGATAGGAGGATCATGGTCCAGGCTGGCCTGGGCAAAAGGTGAAAGACCCTATGTAAAAAGTAACTTAAGCAAAAAAGAAAAAAAAGAGGGCTGGGGTATGACTCAAGTGGTAGAGCACCTGCCAAGCAAGCACAAGGCTCTGAGTTCAAACCCCACTACTGCCCCCCAAATAAAGGAAGAAAATGATAAGGTAATAAATATAATAGTTCCTCAAAGTTATTGCTGTCTTCTTTATTACTTCTCAATCAGTTCTTTAGCAATCTTAAGTTTTATGGGTTTGACTTTAGGCTCATTGATTTACAGACTCCAGAATCCTATCATTCTTCTCTTTTTATGTTGTTTTTTTTTTTAAAGTTTGGCATATTTTCAACTCATGAATCTTCTTATTTGCTTTCTTTACGATTAATGAAAGTATTTTCGTATCAAACCTACATGCTTAGCAGGGCATGGTCACTCAGACTTGTAAACCCAGTCACTTGGGAGGTGGAGAGGAACACAATTTGAGGCCAGCCTAGGCAAAAAGTTAGCTAGACCCCATCTCAAACAATAAGACAGCATAGTGGCCACACCTGTCATTCCAGCCATG
Organism: Castor canadensis; assembly: GCF_047511655.1. Lineage (NCBI taxonomy): Eukaryota > Metazoa > Chordata > Mammalia > Rodentia > Castoridae > Castor > Castor canadensis. The sequence goes on from NC_133394.1 coordinate 61,150,315, forward strand.
CATGGAACAATCGTGATCCAGGCCAGCCCAAGCAAAAGCCTGGAAATTTTAAAATAATTTGTAATTACTTTGGTTTATATCATTACCTCTTCATCTAATTTTATGCTTAACTCATCATAAATATCTTGTTTTCTTTGATAAAGTAGAAGTAGAATAGGTAAGCAGATATTCTACTGTTTTACTCTATCATCAAAGTATTTCAAATCTCCCCCTTCACTTGTGTGAATATGGCAAATTTATTTCCAGCTGATCAGAGATATTTTCAGTTAGCAATTTCTGGAAAATTAATTTGTTCTGGTATTTATTCTCCTTAGCATTCCCTTATATTATCAGTTACTTGTTTTCTCCTTTTTTCAAATAATTGTAATCTTTAGAAGAAATTACTTCTTTTAGCTGCATTCCACTTATTAGTAGCAATTGTTTTACAACTATTTGTTTGCCAAAATATTTTAAAATCTATGTTCCTAAATTGAAAGATCATGTCTAATTGTTTTCAGAATTAGATTTTTGTTGTTGTTGTTGGCACTGGGGTTTGAATTTAGGCTCTCATGCTTACTAGGTAGGTGCTCTACCACATCAGCCACTCTGCCAATCCCAGAATTAAGTATTTTTTAAGTATTTTGAACTCTAAGGTGACACTGTCGTCTCCTCCCCAGAGTGCTAATGCTTCCACATAGATGATAAAATTCCACAACGTTAGAATGGAGTGATAAGGATGGAGACAAGCAAGGAACAATAGGGAAAAGCAGACAAACTGTATTACTCAAAAGTAATCAGTGGATGTGGGTTTGAAATAGATTCGGTGGGGCTTTTTATTTGACAGAGAATGAGGAAGCAAAAGGGAACAGGTCAAAAGTAACATTGAGAAGGCAGGCAGAATGCCTCAACTGGTAGAGCACCTGCCTAGCATGAGGCCCTAAGTTCAAACCTCAATACTGCCCCCAAAAATTAATTAGTTAATAACACTGAGGCCTGAGTCTAACTTGTTCTATCTGTGCATACTTATTTCAAACTTTGGAAACATGAACTGCTGCTTTTTCTTTAAAATCTCTGCATTTCACCTATGTAAAAACACCCTTCCCCCACCTTTATCTACAGTGGCACAGAATTTCTTCTCATCTTGATACATTACTGGATTTTTGAAAGTGCTTTTAATTATCACCAAGGACTTAGAATCCTTTTCTTTATAAATTTTTCTTCATATTGCCCTGTTATTTATTCTATGGGAAGATTTCATAGAAATTCCTAACAAGATACTGTAGAAAAGTATTCCTCAATTCCTTTCCCTTTTTCCTCAAACAGAAATGCTACATTTCATCTCGAGCCTCATGTTTCTGGTGACTTAAACTGGTTTTGTAAAAAGAGAGATAAATTTAACAAATGTGCTATATGAAAATAGTCCCTTGCTGCCCAAATTTATGTGGACATGAAGTGAATTAAAAGCCTTCTTGAATCCTCCTATAAATTCTTACTTGTGGGCTGGAGTCAGTGCGGGGCTGGGGGAAGGTCTATTTCCAGAGCCATGTGTGCTGCTCCTGAATTTTGATTGTTCTTTCCATCTTTACATTTACCTAAAATGGAGGGGCCATTTGTTTTCTGAGAAGTGGTTATGAACACAGCAGAGATGTAAGTTGTGGCACAGGAGAAATAAGAGTAGATCCTGTACAGGTGCTAATCTTGGGTCAACTTCGAATTTTCATGTCACCCATTCCATGTTCCCAGTCATTCCATGATTTCTATCACTTCTTTCTTTTTATCATTTTATATTCCTTATTAAAAATCTTCACCCCCACTTCACTTGCAAATGTTTTATCCCACACCTGGATCACAATAGCAGCCTCCAGACTCATCTCCCTAGTTCCCCATTCTTTCCCTTGAATTTATGATCAGATCGGGGAATGTTGTAAAGCTCAAAATTCTATAATTCTGTCTTCCTTACTTGCAATAGAAACTTGCATTTCAATAAGCAAAATTCTTGCCTCTCCTACGAAAGTATAGAAAGAGAAATTGTGGAATTCTAAGTATTAGACATTGTGTTTACTTCTTTCCACACATCCTTAGAGTACTTATGTAATTTTCCTAAGATTGAATAGCCAGTGGAGGCTGGACAAGGGATTTATTCCTGTAAGTCAAGCTCCATCACCCATGTCACCACCATAGTTGGTCTATTTGAAAGCCTCTATCCTATTGCTACCAATTGCTGTTAAACAAACCTCATAAGAATGATATTACTTCTCTAACATGGTACACTTTAAGACAAATTCAGGGTATTATAGTACAACATTTTATAATGTTTTTATCTTAAATAAATAACTATGTGTGATTTATATAATTTCTTGTGTTTGTACAAGCACCACCTCAAGCATTACTATCCTGGTGATTATTACACATACTGGAGGGTAAGCAATGGTTATAACAAACAAACATCATCACCAATATTTCCATTCTCTCAGGAATATCAAACTTCAATTCACATTAGTGCTATGCAGACTTACAGATTCCTTGTTTAATCAACCTTGTATATTTTCAGAAAGATGAAATGTGTATCAAAGTACTCTGAGAATTTGAGGCTGCCACTAGATTGTTTACAGCTTTATTAACTCTGAGAGACCCCAAAGGCCCAAATAAAATTCATTGCTTCAAATTCTAAGAAAGCTACACAAGTAAACCCGCTAATTCCCCCACTGTGTCTCCAGATAGTTTTCAGTTATGTCACCATGCTATAAAAAGTAAATCTTCATAAATTTCTTTTTTTGCTTTTCTCTTCTTGTGTTTACTTGAATAAATCCTAGCAATTCAAAACACAATCAACTTAGCCTGTGCAAAGTACAAGTGTTTACATCATTCTTTTGAGTATTCTCAAAAAGTGCATCCGTTAGTGGTGTGTTTACTTATGAGGCACTTGACAAATATATGATGGCTCTTCAAAATTTCTGAAGCGAACTCTCAGAGAAGAAAACACCATGCCCTGTTAAATGGAAACGGACCTAACATAAATTACATAGTTATTAGGGAAGAGTGGGAGCAAATCTGTCACTTCACCCCAAATAACTTTTATCTGACAAGTGAAAATGAAGGTCAAAGCAGAGTGTATGCACATTTTGTGACTCTTTTCAGTATTACTACTGAATTCTTAGCTTAACTCTTGTTTCTGGAATGTGCTCATGCATTTGCTTATTAAATACCATTCAAACTCATTCAAGAATTCAACCACTCACTTGCAGGAGTATTTGAAAGGGAATATCAGGTCTCAAGGAAGGGTTTTTGCAGATATCATTTCTATAGCTTTATCAAATGTATGGTATACTAGGGATGTTCATTACCTCCCATTTTATACATAATGTTTATTACTTTTGCCAGAAGAATTTTGTACTGTGAATAAAAGCTTTTTTAGATAAATTTAATCATAATAGTATATCTTTTAGGAACATTCACCCTTAAATAAGAATTATGAGTTGTTTGATCCAAAAGTATGGTGGAAGTATTCTAGGTTTACTTTTATTTACATATTTTATTTGTTGTTTCAAAGGGAGAGACAATAATGGTAACTGAGTGAAAGAACATTCAATGACACAACTACTATCTTGTTTTTGGTATATCTTTCTTTGTCTACAATATTTGAAATAATTATTTACATTACCCCTGCTTGGTAAGTGAGAAACTAGAAACTTGATGAAGTTACACAACCTGTCCAAGATCCTATGATCTGTGAAGTGCAGCACTTTGATTGAGTCCAACACTCCTGAACTCTGCTTTCTTCCTGCTGCTGAGCTATTCTCTAACTCTAGGACACCTGATGCACTGATTATTTAGTTGTCATGGACTTGGCTATCTTTGAATATAGAAAGAATGAGATTCTTTTTTCATTATATAATTAATTGAAGATTATACACTCAGAAATAAGTAACTTCAGAAGATAAGGTCTCAGTTCTGTTTTACAAGTTACCATAATGCTATTCTATTTCACAAGAGCACATTATTAATACCTTTGTCCAAAGACTTTGTTACTGTAAGCATGCTTCATATTAACCAAACTGTAAGACAAAGAGCATTTCCTTACTGAGGCTTCTGGAACCATATGAATATATCACCAACCAGGGAAGTTCAAAGCTCAGTTAAGCCTCAAATTCAGGAGGGTTTTGTTTTGGTTTTGCAAATTTGAACTCGGAGCTTTGCACTTGCTAAGAAGGTGCTCTACTGCTTGAGCTGTATGCCCATCCTTTTTTGCTCTGGTTATTTTGGAGATAGTGTCTTGATTTTTGTGAGGTATATGTTACTACACTCAACTTTTTTTCCATCACGATGGGCCCTTCAGACTTTGTTCCCTGGGCTACCCTGGAACCATGACCTCAGCCTCCCACATAGCTTAGGATGACAGGTGCACACCACTGCTTCCAGCTGCTGATTGTGATAGTATCTTGCTAACTTTTTGCCGGGGCTGGCCTCAAACTATGATCCTCCTGATCTCAGCCCCCCAAGCAGCCAGGATTATATATACAAGCCACTGAGTTCATAACAAAGGTGTGACAGATTGACTCATTGGCTATGTGATTGAAATCATTCTCTAGCTCTTCTTTCCTCAGAGGTCAGACTGATATCACTTCCTCGATACCCCAACTGTCTAATTACACGGTTGGTCTTTCTGATGTGACCAAATCTCATCCTAAGTCCTCTTGTTAGTATAAAAACACATATGGTCGCACAGGCTTATCACTAATAACAAAGACGTTCCTGTTACTTGGGAAATTCCAAGGATTTAAGGTTTCTTTCTAGGACCAGGAATGAGGAAGAGCAACTGAATTCTTTATTACACAATAACTGCCAAGAGAAGATGATTTTAAACCCTTAAACTAAATGTATTAAAAATAACATGACCGTTACAGAAGGCTTTTTCACATACCAACCAAAAGACTGAAATTTACAGTATGAATTTAAAAGCGTCACATAAGAAAACTGAGAGATATTCGGTAACCAAATCTACAAATATTAGCCAGTTTTTTTATCAAGTCACTATCACATTTTAGGAGGTTATTACTTCCTTAAATATGTAGAAAGAAAACTGCACCTATTAGTTTCAGATTAAGTCATAGATTATAAATAGTATATTCAGATTTGGCAGCTGAATATGAGATTATTTCCAAAACTACAAAGATAATATCAAAGAAACATAGAACCTTATCTTTTAATTTATTTTTGACATAGGATCTCACTATGTATCAGACTGCCCTTGATCTCAGGATCCTTCTACCTCAGGGTCCAGAGTACTAGATTACAGGCATCTACCTCTATTCCTGGCTTAAAACAGAATTTTAAATCTGAACTTTAGTGATTACTTCTATAATTCCTTTATTTCACAATTGAAAGAAAAAAATCCAATTCTTTTGCTACTTATATCTTTCAGGATTTTAAATTTCATACTATACCAGACATCCCATTATTTGTCACAAGAATTATTCTATTTTTTTTTTCATTTTTCTTTTATTATTCATATGTGCATACAAGGCTTGGTTCATTTCTCCCCCCTGCCCCCACCCCCTAACTTACCACCCACTCCGCCCCCTCCCTCTCCCCCCCCAATACCCAGCAGAAACTATTTTGCCCTTATTTCTAATTTTGTTGTAGAGAGAGTATAAGCAATAATAGGAAGGAACAAGGGTTTTTGCTGGTTGAGATAAGGATAGCTATACAGGGCATTGACTCACATTGATTTCCTGTGCATGGGTGTTACCTTCTAGGTTAATTCTTTTTGATCTAACCTTTTCTCTAGTACCTGTTCCCCTTTTTCTATTGGCCTCAGTTGCTTTAAGGTATCTGCTTTAGTTTTTCTGCGTTAAGGGCAACAAATGCTAGCTAGTTTTTTAGGTGTCTTACCTATCCTCACCCCTTCCTTGTGTTCTCTCGCTTTTATCATGTGCTCATAGTCCAATCCCCTTGTTGTGTTTGCCCTTGATCTAATGTCCACATATGAGGGAGAACATACGATTTTTGGTCTTTTGAGCCAGGCTAACCTCACTCAGAATGATGTTCTCCAATTCCATCCATTTACCAGCGAATGATAACATTTCGTTCTTCATGGCTGCATAGAATTCCATTGTGTATAGATACCACATTTTCTTAATCCATTCGTCAGTGGTGGGGCATCTTGGCTGTTTCCATAACTTGGCTATTGTGAATAGTGTCGCAATAAACATGGGTGTGCAGGTGCCTCTGGAGTAACCTGTGTCACAGTCTTTTGGGTATATCCCCAAGAGTGGTATTACTGGATCAAATGGTAGATCCATGTCTAGCTTTTTAAGTAGCCTCCAAATTTTTTTCCAGAGTGGTTGTACTAGTCTACATTCCCACCAACAGTGTAAGAGGGTTCCTTTTTCCCCGTATCCTCGCCAACACCTGTTGTTGTTGGTGTTGCTGATGATGGCTATTCTAACAGGGGTGAGGTGGAATCTTAGCGTGGTTTTAATTCGCATTTCCTTTATTGCTAGAGATGGTGAGCATTTTTTCATGTGTTTTCTGGCCATTTGAATTTCTTCTTTTGAGAAAGTTCTGTTTAGTTCACGTGCCCATTTCTTTATTGGTTCATTAGTTTTGGGAGAATTTAGTTTTTTAAGTTCCCTATATATTCTGGTTATCAGTCCTTTGTCTGATGTATAGTTGGCAAATATTTTCTCCCACTCTGTGGGTGTTCTCTTCAGTTTATAGACCATTTCTTTTGATGAACAGAAGCTTTTTAGTTTTATGAGGTCCCATTTATCTATGCTATCTCTTAGTTGCTGTGCTGCTGGGGTTTCATTGAGAAAGTTCTTACCTATACCTACTAACTCCACAGTATTTCCTACTCTTTCCTGTATCAATTTAAGAGTTTGTGGTCTGATATTAAGATCCTTGATCCATTTTGAGTTAATCTTGGTATAGGGTGATATACATGGATCTAGTTTCAGTTTTTTGCAGACTGCTAACCAGTTTTCCCAGTAGTTTTTGTTGAAGAGGCTGCTATTTCTCCATCATATATTTTTAGCTCCTTTGTCAAAGATAAGTTGGTTATAGTTGTGTGGCTTCATATCTGGGTCCTCTATTCTGTTCCACTGGTCTTCATGTATGTTTTTGTGCCAGTACCATGCTGTTTTTATTGTTATTGCTTTGTAACTATCTCCACTCCTATTCAACATAGTACTGGAATTCCTAGCCAGAGCAATTAGGCAAGAAGAAGGAATAAAAGGAATACAAATAGGTAAAGAAACTGTCAAAATATCCCTATTTGCAGATGACATGATCCTATACCTTAAAGACCCAAAAAACTCTACTCAGAAGCTTCTAGACATCATCAATAGCTATAGCAAAGTAGCAGGATATAAAATCAACATAGAAAAATCATTAGCATTTCTATACACTAACAATGAGCAAACTGAAAAAGAATGTATGAAAACAATTCCATTTACAATAGCCTCAAAAAAAATCAAATACCTAGGTGTAAACCTAACAAAAGATGTGAAAGAACTCTACAAGGAAAACTATACACTTCTGAAGAAAGAGATTGAGGAAGACTATAGAAAGTGGAGAGATCTCCCATGCTCATGGATTGGTAGAATCAACATAGTAAAAATGTCTATACTCCCAAAAGTAATCTACATTTTTAATGCAATTCCCATCAAAATTCCAATGACATTCATTAAAGAGATTGAAAAATCTACTGTGAAATTTATATGGAAACACAAGAGGCCACGAATAGCCAAGGCAATACTCAGTCAAAAGAGGAATGCAGGAGTTATCACAATACCTGACTTCAAACTATATTACAAAGCAATAACAACAAGAATTATTCTAATATTTAACAGTCTTAGCATGTAAACTGTTAGCAAACCTTAATTCTCTAGCCTGGAGATAAATCCTGGCTTTCCTGGTTTTATGCTAGGTTTTGTTGAGTTTACTTTCCATGATCCACCTGGCCAGCAGTCACTGCCTTTCCTCACTTCTCCTCAGTCATAGTTGCTACTCCAGGACTCCACCCCCAGGTGCCAGAGGCCCCACAGGTTCTCATGAGCTGAAATTTTTGTATGGGCCATCAGTTTTATATTAGGAAAACAAATTGCCTTTACAAGTTTTAAAATGCTTCTCATATTCAAGGAAATAGTTTCATAAACTTGTTTTCTTTGTATATATTATATATGTATTGTATGTATATATATATACACAACATATATTCATTTATAAATATGTGACAAATATGTGTATGTGTGTGAATACACCTTTTTTGTTAAAAGGTTCTAATCTCATTTTTCTGAATATGCTCTTATCATCTGGAAAAAATGTCTTAAATAGCCTCAGTTCTTAAAGAAGCCACTTAAAAAGTCAAAGCAAACAAGTTTCCTTTTTCTAGCAACAACTTCAAAATACCAAACGTAAATAGAGAAAAGCTTTATCTTAAACTCATATAAATTGTAAATGTAATTTCCGAATACTGTGGAATAGTTAACCAAAGCATGAACTTTCATATACTGAGAAAATGGGACATTCCAACCAAAATGAAATACACAAAAGCATTTAGAAGTATTGCTAAATTATGTTGTAATGAAGCTTTACATTTTTTTCTCTGTAGATTGCAGAATATCCGTTTAACTTGGTATCATTGTGGGGGTTTTAATTACATTAGTTTTCATACTTGCCAATCTGTGAAATATGGAAAGAAGCAATGGGTCTTCTAGTCATTAATGGGAATTAAAAAGTTTCTTCTGTTTGAAAAGATTGAGCTAGAGATAAACATTAAAAGTAAAATACCATTCTTAATTACTAGCAAGAGTTTAGGTAAATAAATACAATTAAAGATAGTAATAAACAATGATTTCCTCAGTGATGGCGTTAATTGTGTTGCTCAAATACCTGAATGCTAATTTTTTTCTTTTCTCTTTGAGTTTTTAGGGGAATTTTTCTAAGGGCTACAGCATTGCTTTTTGCTTATTCAATTGTATTGTCTCCACAGTGTCTACTTGGAAATGATAATTTAGTAAAATCTCATAATTTCATATTTTATACAGTGCAATTAAGTATAAAATTTCAAGATAATAGATATGTCTGTGTGGCACTGAAATAATAATTTTAACTGAAGCCTCAAACATTTTCTTGAGTATTACTTATATAGGTATTAAAATTTCCCTGTGAGTTGCCACACATCTGCTAACTGGTAACTTCCCTGAGAAAATTGAGAAAGTAAGAATTTAAGTGAGAGGAAAGTGGTCAGAATTGGTCTGCACACTTGGTCACCAGTACCTGTCACATGCTTGCTGTAGACTGGGCACTGAGCAGAGAACAGGGAATAAATCAGAACCCAGACTCCATGGGACTTGTTTAAAGTGGAAGAGAGGAAGTAGATAACTAATTATAAAACTATGCCATGTGCCATGAAAAACAAGTGGAGACAAATGGAGACAAGTCTTAACCTGCACTTCATTGATTTGGGGACTTGTCAGTAAAGACTTCTCTGAATATATGACAGGATAAATTACCTAAAACAGACTGCAGCCTTATTCAGGTAAAGAGATGCAGTAGGAACTCCCTAGGCTGAGAAAGCCCCACATGGGAAGATACTGAGGTAGAAATGAATGTGATGAGTTTCGGGAATAGGTCAAGGTGACTAAGCGCAGTGAAAGGAAGAGGGTGACTCAAAATGAGGCTAGATTTAAGAACCAAGGGTCATATCCTGCATAGCTTGTGACCATGCTAGGAATTTTTCATTTTAAATACAAGGGTAAATCATGAAAATATTTTTTGAGGCGGTTTTTCACTATGTAGCCCAAGCTGGCCTCAAACTCAAAATTCTCTTGCCTCTGCTTTCTGGTGCTGGGATTGTAGGTGTGCACCACCATGTCCAGCTCCTTGGAAGGATTTTGATCACATGGCCATATTTGTGTCTTTAAAATATTTCTTTGGCTACTAGGTAGGGAATGAATTGGAAACAGGCAAGGAAAGAAATTGGTAGGATATTAGAATCCCATGTCAAAAGGCTATGAGATAAGATAGATGGGACTAAGGTGATGAAGGTGGTAGAATTAGAGAAAAGTGGATAAATTTAAGATATGTACTGAAGGTGGTACTGATAGGATGTGATAATGGACTGGACTGGATTTAAGAGAGAATGAGGACACAGGAAATGTCAAAAATAACATCTATATTTTGGAGGTGGTATTGGGGTTTGAACTCTGGACCTTGCTTGTTAGGTGGGTACCAAACCACTTTTGCTTTATTTATTTTTTTAAGAGAGTCTTGCACTTTTTGTCCAGGGTTGGCCTCAGACCACAGTCCCCCTACCTATGCCTCCCTCATAGCTGGGATTACACATATGTGCTACCACACCTGGCACATTTTTCAAATGGGAGTCTCACTAGCTTTTTGCTCAGGCTGGCATCAAACTGCAATCCTCCAAATCTCTGCCTCCCAAGTAGCTGAAATTATAGGCATGTGCCACCACATCCAGCTCATGCTATCTTTTTTGACATAGAATCTGGTTGGTTAGTAGTTGATAGTGTCATTTAATGGCATGGCAGAACCATGAAGAAAGAGCAGGGGTGAGGGGCAGGGGCCAGGGCTAAGACATGGAGATCAAGAATCCAGTTTTGAGACTAGTAAATCTCACTTGTGTTCTAAGTGTTTAACTTACATTTTATGGTAGCATAGCCATTTTCCCAATCTTTTTGGTCCATGTTTTCTTTCACTAGGAAACTCTTGACATAGATCACAGAGCTTGTTGATCTAAGATGCTATTTTCAATCTAGAGTCAATGAAAAACATAATGAAAATTAAATTTTAAGTTAAGATGCCTAAGAAAGTATTTTAGACTTTCTGCCACAGATTGCTGAACATTATGTACTTAGTCAGCTATTATTAACATTATGTACTTAGCTATTATTATTACCCAGCATTATGGCTAACCTTCCAGAACATGGGAATCTGCCTTCCCAGAACATACTACCCACAATGTTAGCCTAAACTTTTCTATATAATAAGATTTCAGATGTTCTCTCTAGTATGCAAATTTAGGGGATCAGATGCATGTATCCTTTATCCAAAACTCATTAAAAAGAGTAACTCTCAGTGATTCACATGCTGGAACTACATGTTGAGAGTATCTGAATGGCTCAAGAGGGAAACATGCCCAGGAAAAGGTAGTGGGGTAGGAGTCATTATTTACCCCAGAAGCCCATGAGAGAAAATTTCAAAATCTAGTGAATATATAAAAAATAGCCTATCTCTTTTGACAAAGGAAAAGGGTGTCCCAGAAGTTTCATAATATCTGTGTTATGGTTGAGTAATGGATCACAGCACATAAAAACAATGGAGTTGCTAGAAACAGTGGCTCACATCTGTGATCCCAGCTACTCAGGAGGTGGAGATCAAGAGGATTATGGTTCAAGGCCAGCCCAGGCAAAAACATTAGACCTTATCTGAAAAATAACTTAAGCAAAAAAAGGCTGGAGATATTGCTCAAGTATTAAAACCCCTGCCAACCAAGCACAAAGTCCTGAGCTCACTCCAGTACTGCCAGAAAAATAAAAATAAAGAGCAATGGAGGGAAGATAGTAATGACGACAATAATAAAGAGCATTTGTTGATTGTGTGTCACATTTCAGGAACCCCACTAAATGTGTTCCCTGTCTTATTTAATTACCTCTGAACCCTCTGGGGTAAGTACTCTTCTATCTAGCATTTTAGAAACTAAAGCATGAGGTCATACTTAGGTCAGAGGTCATACTTAGGTCAAAGGTCATTTGCCAAATGCCACATAGATAGTAAATGAGAGTGAAATAGCCAGATATGTCTGAGTCCAGGGGTGGAGTTTTCCACCACTCACCACACTGTACCAGCACACCAATAAAGGATGAGACTTTACTGCCAACAGCTAGAAGGAAAACCAAAAACAGTATGTATATTAGTTGGGGAATATTGTTTAGCACTTCAAAACAAGGGAAATGTTGCTGCTAAAGTATCTTTTTATTATATCGGGTTCCTGAAGATACTGACTACTTATAGGCATTTATAACTACCTTGAGCTCTTGATCAATATAGGTTTTTACAAATTTGCAGGCATTTGAATTGTATGATGTAGCTCTAGTCATTGTGAATTTTATCCTTGCTTTTTCCCATACTCCTCAAAAAATTCTTGTGATTGTTCATTTTTTCCTTTAAAACCTTTTTTTATTGGTGTGCTGGATGGGGGTACATTGTGGCATTTACAAAAGTTCTTACAATATATCAAATACCATACTTGAATTCACCCCCTTCACCATTCTCCTTTATTTCCCTTCCCCCCATTCCTGGAACAGTTTCAGCAGGTCTCATTTTTGCATTTCATACATATGTACCAAGTATTTGCACCATATTCACCCTCACACACCCTTTCCCTACATCCCTCCTTCCCACTGGTGCCAACCGCCCAGACAGGACCTGTTTTGCCCTCCTGTTCTCCAGTTTTGGAAAAAAAAAATGAAATCTTTGTTGAAGATAGCTCTGTGTTCCAGTGCATCACATCCTTCCTTTCCCTTTTTGTTATTATTTTGATTGTAAAACAAAGCTAGCCACACCTCTTTAACTTTTTCAATATATATTTGTAACACATTGCTGTAGCTCAATCCACTTAACAGCCTGATGTTATGGTTCTCTGTATGTGAAATTGCTCTGTGGCATGAAGAAAGCTTCAAGGGAAGCTTATTAAAGTGGAACCTTTGAAAACTATCAAACAATTGAAAAATACAAACAGAAAAATTAAAAACCCATTCAGGAAAGACAAATATGTCAACACTGAAACTGTAGGAGTTCTTTTTCTAAAAAACATGTTTCATTGTTTATGCTTGAGTTATTTTCCTCTATGCCAAAGAGCAATGAATAAGGACTAATGGCCACTTCAAGCAGAGAAGAAAAATTACAACTATACTAAGTTGTCCCAAGCCCCTTCCAAAATAATCCAGAGTTCATGTAGATTTATTTTGGGAATGGACAGAACTTGAGCAGGACCAATTGAAAAAAGAAGCATTGTGATGCATGATGGGTTACTTCATGATTGCAGTGTTTCTATATTTGTAAATTTGAAACTTTTTTAAATGAACTTATTTTATACACTAAAGTTTGATTTCAAGTATACTAATTTCCCAGGTTATTTGGCTCTTTTGGTACCCTCTATTTTCACTATGAAGACTTTTATTTCAAAACAAATTGCTCTATAGAATTTTCTACATTACTTAACTAAAAGTGTCTTCTCTTGAGACAACATTGTCTGTTATAGGCTCACAGGCTGAGGGACCAATAGGAATGTGACAAACTTGGTAGAAACTGCAGCATACAAAATAAAACCCTGTGTCTGGTGAACGTGGAAGGTTCACTATTACTCTAATAAATAGTTTTATTCTTAGGAAAATGATGAATATGTTTGTAGCAAGTGTTTATTATTCAATTTGTTGAAATTGTGAGCAATAGAATAAAAACAAGTGGCTCTGACAAGGATGTGTTGAGTGGCGTTCACATCACCTCTCAAACACATATATCAAGATCAAGACTGGTGAAATGGTTACCAAGCTTCTTGAAGTCTAGAGGTCTTCATTTATCACTCTAGTTTTACAAACTAATTAGTAATGATGGATTTAAACAATTGTATTTATAACACATTTCAAAATTCTGGGGTGAAAATATGATCAAGACAAATCTTCGCACATTCTAATGAGTTTGTTTGGTCTTAGGAGCACGGCATTCCTACTGACATGGGCTATGCAGTGGCCCCTCACCATTCTGGTGTCTACCCTGTCCACGTTCAGCTTTACGAGGCCTGGAAGAAGGTTTGGAATATTAAAATCACCAGCACTGAAGAATATCCACATCTGAAACCAGCTAGGTATCGGAGAGGCTTCATTCACAAAAACATCATGGTGAGCTCCCTCCAGGATTCATAGAGTTGAAGTAATTCTTCCAGATTTCCCACATTTGTAGGAAGAAGAAAAAAAGAACAAAAAGTTACAGACAGAGCTATAGGAAAAGCTCCATTTTGTAGGAAGCGTATTGGTCACATCTAAGGAAAGGATCTTCCTATTACAATCACTTCAGTTCTTCAAATATGACTTCAAAAATAGGGTTTTTTTTCTGACTCTACTACTGATTAGCAGGCACTGATATGAAAACATTAAGAAAACATTACATCAAATTTGTAGATAATTTTGGAAGTCATCATTTCTTCAAAAAATAATTTTGCAGATAAAACTAATACCAACTCTATATTAACCATGCTGGCCTTTTATAAGCTAAACTGTGTTTTTCTTCTTACCATGCCAGGCTGAAAAAAACAAAACAAAACAAAACTCAACTATTTGCAGCAAGAAGCCACATTCGAAGTCCTGCTTAATCATTAACAGATGATAACACAGAGAATAAATGACAGATGATGTTAATTAGATCATTACTCTCCATTGCCTAATTCCCTCCAGATCCTCTCTGTTTTATTTTGCTTCTTCTACACTGGCAAAGGATATTGTTAAAATATGTTACTATCTAATATTTTGTGAGACCTTCCAAGTAAGTCATTAAATTTTAGTTTTTCCCTGAGTCAGGAAATCCAAGGAAAGCACTGTGAAGCTTGGAATGGTCTCCTAATTTAGACTCAAATAACAGAAAGAAACAGCCCAAGAACACTATGTGAACAACCGTGACAGTCAAACTGATACGCTTGAACAAATGTCAGCCTTCCAGAATTAGGTGTAACTGGCTTCTTTGTAGACAATTTTCTAATGTCTGCAGAAATTAGAGTGGATAATGACATTTAACTTGTATCAACTCACATCTTGACTTGTCCTTCAATTAAAAAAAATGTTATAAATGCTACTTGGGGAGATTATGGCCACATTTTATCCCACCCTGCCCTTCCTCTGTACTGAAAATGAATTTACTGTGTCTCATGTTGCCAGGCTTCTGACCAGAGAGAATTTAAAAGACCTGTCTTATATCATGATTTAAAAGCATTCCAATGTGCTTTTGTCATTTTAGAATCCTAGGTAGCCTTACGATATGGGTGTTACTCTAAAGATTTTATTCAGTGTTTTTGCTTTGTTTCTGTTTCTGTACTGTTAGAAAACTTGCTAGGATATGACCATGAGATGTGTTTTTTTTTCTCCTGAAAAATATATTTTACCTGTATTTTAAATGCAAGAATCTTACAGACAATAAAGACTTCTACAGGTTTCCTGCTTTGATGGAATTGTCCCTGTGGTTATACTTTCGCATGGAAAAGTTTGATTTGTGGGCTCTTGGGTGAGAATTTCCAAGTGAGAAATGTTCTATAGGCAGCTGATTATGCAATAAGAAAGAGAGAACAAGGCCATCCAAATAGAGATATGAATGAGACCACAGGAGCCAAAGTGCCCTCCTACTGAGAGACAGAAAAGAAAAAAGGGGCAAGAAATTGAGGAATGAACCTTCTGTCAGACCCATATTTGGCTATATGAGGTGAGGGAAACTTTATGTTATGACACATTCACAAATCAAACTCAAAAGACTTACAAGAAAATTCATTATCTTCCCTACTGACCAGCTATTGATTCTGTTATCCTTGATTCAGTTCTGTAATTCAAACATCACACTGAGACCCCACTTCCAGTCAGTCTCTGAATCCTAGCAATAAGTCTTTTATAATATCTTCATTGGTACTACCACAGCCACCATCTTGAAACACTGCCGGGATTTCCATTTCTTAACTTTGGTGCTTGTCTACTTATAGTTTGACCCACCCCCACTGCAGTCTATCTCAGAAGCAGTGCCAACTTAATCTTTCTAAAATTCTGCCTCCATCCTACTTTTCTTACCTTTATGAGTTCCAGTTGTTTCCATGCCCTTTAATTTGATATTCAGGGACCTGAAAACAATCTTCTCTATGTCTACCTTTCTGTCTTCCATTTCCCTGCCACTTACACACTTGCTCTAGCCAAACAGGCCAAAAACATGTTGCTGTTTTTCTGCCTTTGCTGTTTTTTCCACCTTGAGCAACTTACTGGCCACACTCTACCTATTTCTATTCCCTATATTCTTTGGTATCAAGTCCTATATCTTATATAATTTACAGTAAAGCACCTTGGTATATATCAGTTCAATACTAAACTCAGGCCTGCCACTAATAGAAATGCACATTGGTGAAGCCTCCCATTAATCCTGCTGACAGCAGCCCCCTCGCCCCCAGTGTTTACTGAGTATTGTTGGCAGTTTTGTCTCTTTGAAGCCTTAGTTATAGGACATTGGCTTCCTGTTGACTGAGGCTTTCATAAGGTTTTCATGGGTTCATTAGAGTCTCAGAGTTCAAATTTGATAGTGTTATACTCTGACAACCAGATCTAGAGGGTAGTCCATAGCAAAATACCTAAAAAATAGTTTAGCTAAAATCATATACTTTTAAAATAATACTAACCTGGCAATCGCATGTGAGCATTTTCTTGTTTAGCTTTTGGATACTTTTCCTTAGCCTTATATATATTAAAACCTGCAAGAGTGGAAGGGATGAATATGATCAAAGTCCATTATATGCATATATGTAAATATCACAGTGAAACTCCTTTGTATAATTAATATATACTAACAGAATTTTTAAAAACATGTACCTTTTTATTCCTCCACATGATCCAGTATAAAGATTAGAATAAGTATTTGGTAAATAAATGAAGAAATATTATATAAAGCTTTGCTTTCCAGGAAATGACATTTCCAAGACTTGTTAGGAACTATATTTTCAGTTAGAATATCTTTCTCTCACTTCCTTTCTTGTTGTTGACTTTGTGCTAGTATTATGACAATGTAGCATGCTTTCAAACATACACATCACCAGAGCTAATACTCTGTGATTTAAGCTAATGTCCTTTCAACTGTTTCAAGATGAATTTGCTTCTAAGGGTATAAGCTTTACCAGTTTACAAAAATAAAAAGGACATACAGAGACTTGATTTATTCAGCAATATAGGATACATTGATCAAGCTGAGAATTAGCTTCCTAAGAAAATGTTCCAAGAACTAGACTAAAATTTATTTACAATAGATATTCAAACTAAAAAAAAAAAAAGAACTAGTATACTTGTGATGGGCTGCAAAACATGGGACTTCCTGAACAGGCAATATTTTGAAAGTACTTATTGAACTAAATATGCTTTAAGAGTTAAGACAATAAAAATGAAGATCTATTTGCTTAGGGCAAAAAAGCAAAGCTCCCGCCTGTGTAAAATTTGTCACTTTCCAAAATGTATTCATTAATTTTCTGCCACTTCAAGTGTATACTGCAAACTCAGCTTATCATGGGATCATTATATTTAGCTTAAAAGTAAAGCCTTTTATAATTACACTGTTATTTTATCTGTAAAATTTTAAAAAAACGTACTGATAACAAATGTGTATAATAGAAGCAGAAGGATTTAAAGGATGAAAAGAGACCTTCTACTAAGTGACCATTTATCATTCTGTTTAGGACATGTTCTAAAAGTTACTATGCAAGTCAAGTGGATAATCTCTTACTTTTGAAACTGGCAGATTCACACCTAGAATTTTGGGCAGTTGCAATAGCCTGCAGTGGTCTTTGCAGACTCTAGCAAATACTGTGATTTGTGTTTTAATATCTGTTATAATTTAGAATGTCATTTCCTAAGAAGCACAATGGGTTAATAATTGACTTCATTTTCTAATGCATGTGTAGAATTTGTCAGAAAGTAATATTCTTTACATTTTTGCCTACTAGGATTACAATTTAATGCAGATAATTCTAATATTTTAAATTCTTTTTACTGCTCTTTATTTCTTATGATGCTAAAATATATTAGACTTCATAATAAAAGTACTTTTTTTCAAATAAAAAACATGTTTTATTTTGCTTTTATGAATTGTATCTTTTTAAATTTTTTTTTTATTATTCATATGTGCATACAATGTTTGGGTCATTTCTCCCCCCTGCCCCCACCCCTTCCCTTACCACCCACTCCACCCCCTCCCTCTTCCCCCCACCCCCTCGATATCCGGCAGAAACTATTATTTTTTTAATTTTTATTTTTTTATTATTCATATGTGCATACAATGTTTGGGTTATTTCTCCCCCCTGCTCCTACCCCCTCCCTTACCACCCACTCCACCCCCTCCCTCTCTTTCTGGCAGAAACTATTTTGCCCTTATCTCTAATTTTGTTGAAGAGAGAGTATAAGCAATAATAGAAAGGAACAAGGGATTTTGCTAGTTGAGATAAGGATAGCTATACAGGGAGTTGACTCACATTAATTTCTTGTGCATGTGTATTACCTTCTAGGTTAATTCTTTTTGATCTAACCTTTTCTCTAGTTCCTGGTCCCCTTCTCCTATTGGCCTCAGTTGCTTTTAAGGTATCTGCTTATGATATGAAGATAGGTAAGACACCTAAAAAATTAGCTAGCATTTGTTGCCCTCAACACAGAAAAACAAAAGTACTAACTTTTAAGATTTAAAGAGAAAAGTGAATAAAATAACTCAAAGTCTATTTTAGTTTTAAATATCTCTTTAAGTTCCCTCACTGACCATTCTTTACTTACATCCTCCTCTCTTTCCCAGGGTGTGAAGGATTTTTCCAGGGCCTAGTTTAGAGTTCAATAATGATGCCAGTTTGTACATCACCTTTCATAAGAAAAAAGTTAGGTTTCAATAAAGTAATTGGTTGAAATTAGCTTTTTCCTTACTTAGTCATTTTTCTTTTAGGTTCTTCCAAGACAGACCTGTGGGCTTTTCACTCACACAATTTTCTACAAAGACTATCCAGGGGGTCCTAAGGAGCTGGATAAGAGTATTCAAGGAGGTGAACTTTTCTTCACTGTGGTCCTCAACCCAGTAAGTACTTGGAGTGATTCTTCAAATAATGATGAAAAATGACAGTGTGGGTAAAAATTATCCTGACAAAGAGGCCAGTGATTGGGTAGTTATCATCAAATCACCATGAAGTCCCAGCTCTAAAACAGTCATAAAAACTGAATTGAACCACATCTACAAATGGGAACACAGTAATTCCACAGTGACATTAGGAATTTGTGGCAGAATTGGTAGCGCACTGCAGCAGACCCTCCTCCATGTTGAAAAGTGATCATATCTTGCTTTTCTGGAAAATAAGATTTTCACCAACAAACTCTCCTACTTCCTTTAGGTACCAGTTTTCTTCAGTTAGGCAACTATTATCTCTATTGCTCTGTCTTTTTGCTTTTTTCTATTTAAGGTATAAAAAATGTTCTCATATTATATAAGTATAAAGGAAAGAAATCAGATGAGCAAATATGACATTGTTCTGCACCATGTAAATCTTACCATGCTAGAACACAAGGCACCCCTGTTTAATTGACTGCTCTTCCTTCTTCATTTCTTGTGTATCAGCAATGCAGTGAACCAACTGCATGTATTTTTGTACAAAGCAAGTATTTTTAAAGTAGTGTAGTGAAAGAAGAACTAATTGAAGTAAGTTGTATAAGGAAAAACTGTTAGTGATTTTCCCTTGTGCAGGAACATAAAAAGTAAAGCTAAAATTTATTTACTATATATGTGGGTTTGCCCCTGGCATTAGCAATATTCAAGATGAAAAACTATAATTACCTCCAATATGAAAAAAATTCTAACAGGATAAAAATTGCATAGCATTAGAAATAAACAGAATAAAATTTAAAACTCTTCTTGACCTTAATTTTTCAGGTCCTGCAAATAAAAATGCAGGTGCTTTTCCTCAGCTACTCCAATAACTAGTTATCTTTTTTAGCTTCTAGAAAATGAGGTAAAAGTAAGGGTAACTTGTCTCTGGGAAAATCTACAAGTGTGTTCAAAAATCGGGATAGTTTGGAATACTGTAGCATTTAGCCTTTGGAAGTTTATTGAATTTCAGACCCCTAAAATGTAAGTAATTTTGATTTATATGTCAGAACTAACCTGATTCTCCTAGATAACCTGTCTTTTACAAATGGTATCTTTTGAGTTACATCATATGGCTGTCTTCTCTTTTCTTCCCAATTCTGCCAAAAATACACAGGAAAAATAGTTAAACTAATGCATGATTATGAACTGCAGACTCAGTTACAATATTCTTAAAATTCTAACATTTTCACTAATAACTTTAAGACTCTTTAATCTATATTCAACAAAATTCTGATATTTTATATTTCCTGTCATCATAAAAAAATAGTACTATGAACTACTGTACTTAATTCTTTAAGCCAATAGATTCTTTGGTGCTTAAAAAGGTCCTGGTAGTATGGTTATTTCATAACTTTATAAACCAAGTGATTTTCATCATATGGAAAAAGTTCAAAATTCATTCATTTATGTACAATGGATTTATATTAAAAATTTCATCCATTTTGTGATAAGAAATGTCTTCCTTTATTAAGAAATCAAATTATTATCTTAATTTTAAAATTCCCATAGTAAAGCCTGTATTAATCTTAATACTAATCTAGACTGAGCAGCCTCTTTAACAAAACAAATGATTCCCAGAACTTTATCAATAATAATTGGCAATTTTATTTACCTTGATGAAGAGATGCATATGGAATAAACTTCACAAACTTCAGAAAAGTTACAGAATGCAATTACTGTCAGATGAATATTTAGACTCAAACTAAGTTACAAATTTTGTCAGAAACCATAAAAACATACAAGGAATCCAGAACTCTTCATGTGGTACACCAGGTCCAGCTTGGGGGAGCAATTCTACTTACCTGGAAATGTGATTGGGAAGTCTACATTTAGACTCAGTGGAGTCTAGCCAAAAGGAAATCAACTGTCAATAGTCAGTGGCATCTGCCTTGCAGAATGGAGTGAGGAAAAAGGGCCTGTTTTTCATGAGTTCTCATACTAAAATTAAATGTTTGGATAAAGTTTGTGTTAAGGTTTTAAGACCTCCAGCTCTAGTAAAACATGCTATTAATTTAGCAATGACAGTCCTTTTTATTAGGCCAGAATGAGAATTAGAAAATCTTGATGATCTCAAGATATGTATTAGCTGCAAGAAAGAGGAATTTTAATTGTGGTGGATTTGAAAAGCAGCCATTGGAAGATCATGTAATAACACAGGACTCCATTAGAAGTACTATTTTCTGTGAATGCTAAATGACACTGTTTACTGCAAAAAGTTAGATGGATGCTGGAGACATGGAACTTAAAAACACTCAGATGCCTTTGAGTTGAAAATAAAAATATAACCATGGCTTTAATTAATGAAGTTTTTTTCCATGCAAAAATATAATATCAAGGTGTTAGAATAACTCAGTGTTAAATGAGTGGTGGCTTCAGTGAAGTATGCTTCAGAGTTAAACTGGAATAGATCACAGCAAAGACAAACTCCTTGAGTGGAATAACTTTCTGAAATGTTCCACGGTTATCAATGTATTTTTCTTGTCTAGAGAAGTGTCAATCAGGTGAATTTAATTTAAAAAAAGAGTTGCAAAGACAAATGTTAGCACTATCTAGGGAAGAGAAAACGGCCATCTCTAAATGAGTATGTCTGATGTGGATTTTGATTTATAGACTTTGAGGTTTGGACCCAGTAGCAAGGTGAACCCATCAAGGCTATCTAAGCCTGGAACTGAAGAATTTAATTCTTCTTTTTCTGATTATAAATTCAACTGTCAACTTTTGACTTGCAATTTGCTTTCCTATATAGATACTACTGTAGGAAAAAATGTGTGATCACAGAAACTTGTGCTTACTGGGGCAGTAATTTGTACAATTTCAAACTTTTTCTTTTAATTGGTGAATACTTCCAACACAGCCTGACTACCAGGAAAGGACCCTCTAATTTACAGACTTCAAAGTATTCAGTTCCCCCTAATTTATAATTCCCCATTGTAAACTAATAGGTGACATCCTTTTTATTCATTGGATTCATAGGCTTTACTACATTGATTTCTGCCCCAGAGATATGCACTGTCTATGTCAGTATGCATATGCTAAATCAGGTTTTGAAACTTACCAAGCAGAGAGATAGTCCCTGAAGTGCTTTTGTTTACTTCAAGGTGGTAATGGGAGTTATGCTAAAAATATCATGAGAGGGAGCCACAGAAATACACCAGGGTCACTGCATATGAACAAGCACAAATTTCTATGCAAACGTGTAATACACTCAGACACAAATGTTCTTCACCGATTCACAGTTCCACAGAGAAACCTCATAGATGTACATTTTCAAATGATGAAAAGTGGCAACTTACTTTAAAGTACCTATATAAATAATATGTAAATGAGTTCTAAGGATTAAAACTCATGCAGATGACATAAAGGACTCATTGGCAGTGACTGTACATACCCTCGATAAATGATTATTTATATAATTTATGATATATATGCTTATAGAAAAGTAGGAAGTAAGAGTAAACCATACATTTGAATACATCTCCCATTTCACCTGTCTTAGGAAGAAGTAGTAACTCTAAGTGAGATGAATGAAATTGTTTCTGGGTTAGGATCGTACCTCTAATGGGAACCATATTATCGCAGATTATCTGAACAAGGATATCACCTTCCTACTTTGGTGCTCTTTTTCCTAATCAGAAGATGTCTGAGTCTTTGCTAATGCTTCTGGTCAGTAAACATGCCCTATGTGTTCACTCATTAAATTCACTATCTGTGGAACACTCTGTGTCATCCCAGCATGCTTCATAATGAAGTCAGCACTTGCTTTCTTTATTAATTCAAAAAAGGCTGTGGATTGCCAGAAGATTCACTCTCTTACCACTCAACTTGGCATTCAAGGGGAGCAAACCCCTGAAAGAACAGAAATATTATAATTCCTCTACACATATATCACAGTACAAATAGCTAACACCTTTATGCCCACATTTTACTAGATTTTTTGTTCCCATGTTCTCAATTTGATATTGCACTCTTTTAACACATCCATGATACCCATCTACCCAAACCCCTGAAAGCAAAATCTAAGTTTATTTCTCTTATTAAAGAAGAAACATAAGCATGTGAATAGAATGAATATCTAAAACTGGGAGTAACATATAGATAAATAACAATTAAAACAAAATTCACAAAAGAAAATAACCTACATAAGTAGAAATTAATCCACATAAAATTTTAAAAATTATAATTTGCATGTATAATATTTGGTTGTCTATAAAATTCGTATGAAAGAAAACAAATTTTTATTCCTTTTTTGCTTCTTTGGTTTTTTATTAGTGTATATTGTACAAAATGAAGGGTAACATTGTGATATTTTAGATATGAATTTAATGTACTTTTATCATGTTCATCCCCTCTACTACTCTTTCTTATCCCTCCTACTCTGAACTCTCCCCACTATTTCTAACTCTATTGCAAAAATTTATAATGGGTTTCCTTATGAACTTTCCATACATGCATTCAATGTACTTTTTTTTCTTTCTTTTATTGTTTTTACAATTACTTTCATGTGTATACATCGTTTGGGCCAGTGCCACCTTCTTAGTACCCCCGCCCCCACCCCCGCTTCTGGCAGAACCTGTTCTGCCCTCTTGTTCTCCAATTTTGTTGAAGAGAAAATGTAAGAGATAATAAGAAAGACATAGCGTTTTTGCTAGCTTGAGATAAAATAGCTATACAGAGAGATTCCTAACATTGCATCCATGCACTTGTGTATTGCAACCCACATTAGTTCATCTCTGCCAGACCTCTGTGCTACTTTTTGGTCCCCTTCCCACAGTAATCTGCCAGTTTAACATTACTATAGTCACTCCTCTACAGTGAGCACATCAACCACATTCAAGTTTTAGGTTTCTTTCCCTTTCCATGTTCCTCCTGTGCACATTCTCCCCTTAGTGTGTGACCCATGCATTTGTTTTAGGTCTATAATCTTCCTGTGAGGGAGAACATGCGATTTTTGACCTTCTGAGCCAGGCTAACTTCACTTAAGATGATGTTCTTCAGTTCCATCCATTTACTTGCAAATGACAAAATTTCATTCTTCTCTGTAGCTGAGTAAAATTCCATTGTGTATAAATACCACATTTTCTCAATCCATTTGTCAGTAGTGGGGAATCTTGGCTGTTTCCATAACATGGCTATTGTAAATAGTGCTGCAATGAACATGGTGTGCAGAGGCCTTGTAATAACCTGAGTCACATTCCTTCGGGTTTATCCCTAGGAGTGGTATTGCTGGATCATATGGCAGATCAAGGTATAGTTTTTTGAGAAGCCTCCATATTGTTTTCCAAAGTGGTTTGTACTAGCTTACATTCCTACCAGCAGTGTATGAGGGTTCCTTTTTCCCTGCATCCTTACCAACATTTGTTGTTGGCGATGTTCTTGATAGTAGCTATTCTAACAGGAGTGAGGGGAATCTTAGCGTGGTTTTGATTTGCATCTCATTTATGGCCAGGGATGGTAAGCATTTTTTCATGTGTTTTTTGGCCATTTGGACTTCTTCCTTTAAAAAGTTCTGTTTAGTTCAGTTGCCCACTTCTTTATTGGTTCATTAACTTTGGGGGAGCTTAGTTTTTTGAGCTCCCTGTATATTCTGATTGTCAGTCCTTTGTCTGGTGTATAGCTAGCAAATATTTTCCCACTTCAATGTAGAGACCACTTCCTTTGTTGTACAGAAGCTTTTAGAATCCACGTAGTCCCATTTGTCCATCTTTTCTCTTAGTTGCTGGGCTGCTGTAGTTCTACTGAGGAAGTCCTTGCCTATATCTATTGCTTCCAGAGTATTCCCTGCTCTTTCAAGTACTAACTGCAAGGTTTTGGGTCTGATATTTAAGTCCTTAATCCACTTTGAGTTGATACTAGTACAGGGTAACAGGCAGGTATCTAGTTTCAGTATTCTGCAGGCATATAACCACTTTTCTCAGCAACATTTGTTGAAAAGGATGTCTTTCCTCCATCATATGTTTTTGGTGCCTTTGTAAAAAATAAGGTAGGCATACCTGTGTGGACTCATATTCATGTCCTCTTTTCTGTTCCACTGGTCTTCATATCTGTTTTTGTGCCAGTACCATACTGTTTTTATTGCTATGGCTCTGTAGTATAGTTTCAAGTCAGGTATTGTGATACCTCCAGCATGGCTCTTTTTGTTCAGTATTCCTTAGCTATTTGTGGTCTATTGTGTTCCAAATGAACTTTTAGAGTAGATTTTTCAATCTCTGTGGTGAACATCATTGGGATTTTGATGGGAATTGTGTTGAACATGTAGATTGCTTTTGGTAGTATACCAATTTTTGCTATGTTGATTCTGCCAATTCATGAGTATGGGAGATCTTTTCAACTTCCACAGTCTTCCTCGATTTCTTTCTTCAGTAGTTTATAGTTCTCCTTGTAGAGGTTATTTACATCATTTATTAATTTTATTCCTAGGTATTTGAATTTTTTTGAGGGTATTGTAAATGTAATTGTTTTCCTTCATTCTTTCTCAATTTACTCATTGTTAGTGTATAGCAAGCCTACTGATTTTTGTAAGTTGATTTTGTATCCTGCTACATTGCTGAAGCTGTTTATGGTGTCTACAAGTTTTGGGTGGAGCTTTTTGGGTCTTTGAGGTATAGGATCAAGTCGTCTGCAAATAGAGATACTTTGATTATTTCTTTACCTATTTTCCTTTTATTTCTTCTTCTTCCTTATAGCTCTGGGTAGGAATTCTAGGACTGTGTTAAATAGGAGGGAAGAGAGTGGGCATCCTTGTCTCATTCCTGACATTAGAGAAAATTGTTTCAGTTTTTCCCCATTAAGTATGATGTTTGCTATAGGTTTTCATATATAGCCTTTATAATGTTAAGGTACATTCTTTCTATTCCTAGTTTTCTTAAAGCTTTTATCATGAAGTGGTGTTGAAGGCTTTTTCTGCATCTGTTGAGATGATCAAGTGGTTTTTGTCTTTGCTTCTATTAATGTGATGCATTACATTTATTGATTTGCATATATTGAACCATCCCTGCATCCCTGGCATGAAGCTGACTTGGTCATGATGAGTGATCTTTTTGATATGTTGTAGGATTTGGTTCACAATAATTTTATTGAGGACTTTTCCATCAATGTTCATTAAGGAGATTGGCCTGTAGTTCTCCTTTTTGGAGGTGTCTTTGTCTGGTTTTGGGATGAGAGTCATATTGGCTTCATAAAACGAGTTAGGCAGTGTTCTTTCCCTTTCTATTTTGTAGAAAAGTTTAAGGAGTGTTGTTATTAGTTCTTTGAAGGTCTGGTAGAATTCAGCTGACAATCCATCAGGTCCTGGACTTTTCTTTTTTGGGAGACTCTTGATTGCTGCTTCAATTTCATTCCATGTTATAGGTTGGTTTAGGTGGTTAATGTCCGCTTGGTTCAATATTGGATGGTCATAAGTATCTAGAAATTTGTCCATTTCTTTAAGATTTTCCAATTATTGGAATATAGGTTCTCAAAGTAGTCTCTGATGAGTCCCTGGATTCCCTTGCTGTTTGTTGTTATTGTCCTATTTTCATTTCTGATTTTGCTAATTTTGCTCTTTTCCCTCCTCATTTTAGTCAGATTTGCCAGGGACTTGTCAATCTTGTTTATTTTTTCAGAGAACCAGCTTTTTGTTTCATTCATTTCTTTGTATGGGTGTTTTTTTTTGTCTCTATTTCATTAATTTCAGCCCTATTTTTATTACTTGTCTTTTCTTCTCCTGTGATTTGATACTTCCTGTCCTCTCATGGCTTTGTTTGCTTTCATATTCTGTGTGCAGAATTCCTTGTACAGTTATCTGTAGTGGTGGCTAGGTTGTCATATATTGTCTTAGTTTCTGTTTATCGTGGAAGATTTTTATTGCTCTGTCAATTCTGAATGATGGTTTTGCTGGGTAGAGTATCTTAGAGCTGAAATTATTTTCATTCAGTGCCTGAAATATCTCACTCTATGTCCTTCTTGCTTTTAAAGTTTCTGTTGAGAAATCTGCTGTGTTTTTGATGGGTTTACCTTTATATGTTTTTTTTTTCTCTCTTACAACCTTCAATATTCTTTGTCTGTGCTTGTTGTTTTAATGATAATATGCTGTGGGGAGATTCTATTTTGGGCAAGTCTGTTTGGTGTCCTGGAGGCTTTCTGTAACTGAATGGGCAAACTTTCTCGAAATTTGGGGAATTTTCTGCTATTATTTCATTGAATATATTATGTATCCCTTTGGCTTGCACCTCTTCTCCTTCTTCAGTGCCCATGATTCTCAGGTTTAGCCCTTGAAAGAGTCACTGAGTTCTTGCATATTCTTTTCACTGCTCTTTGGTTGTTTGACTAAGATTTCTTCTGTTTTTTTCTTTAATTTCTATTTTACCTTCGAGCTTTGAGATTCTGTCTTCTACTTGTTCTAGTCTGCTGGAGCGGCCTTCCACTGTGTTTTTTGTTTGACTAAAGAGAATTTTATTTCCAGGATTTCTGTTTGATTCTTTTTTCTGAGGTTTTCCATATTTTTGTTCAACTCCTCTTTTATATTTTGTGTTGTCACCTGTAACTCATAAATCTCTTTTTATGGTGTCCTTTGTTTCAGTTTGGTGTTCGCTGAAGTCCTCTCTGAGTCTGTTTATTTGGTTCTGTGTCTTCTCATGTCCTTTATTTTTGGTGTCTTGAAATTTCTTGAGTGCATCTTGTACATTCAGATTAACCATGTCTAGTATCTTCTCCATGAATTTCTCAGTGATATCTTCCAAGATTTCTTCTTTGGGGTCCTTAGTGACATTTTATCCTTGTTTTGTCAAGGGCAGAAACTGGGTATCCATTTTCTTCATTTCCCACTGGATCCTGTATTAAATTATCTTTTTTCTTTTTCAAGGAGAATCCTCTTTTTTCAACATGTGCATACATTGTTTGGGTCATTTCTCCACCCTGCCCCCCTCCCCCACCCTTTTCCCCTCCCCCACTCAGTTTCAGGCAGAACCTGTTCTGCCCTTATCACTAATTTTGTTGAAGAAAATACACAAGCATAATAAGGAAGACAAAGCATTTTTGCTAGCTGAGTTAAGGATAGCTATACAGAGAGATTCCTACTATTGCTTTCTTGTACCCCTGTGTTACGACCCATATTGATTCAACTCTAACTGATCTTTGCATTGGTTCCTGATCCCCTGTTTATGATAAACTCTGTCATTTTAAGGTTTCTGTATTAGTTCCTCTGAAGTGGGGACATCAAATGCTTTCATGTTTTGGGTTTTCTACCTATTCCTATATCTCCCATATTGTTCTCCCCTTGTCATGTGATCCAAGTCCAACCACATTACTGCATTTACCCTAGATTTAAAGTCCACATATGAGGGAGAACATATGATTTTTGGTCTTCTGAGCCTGGCTGACCTTGCTCAGAATGATGTTCTCCAGTTCCATCCATTTACCTGCAAATGGTAAGATTTCATTCTTCTTCATGATGGAGTAAAATTCCATTGTGTACAAGTAACACATTTTCTTGATCCACTCATCAGTAGTGGGGCATCTTGGTTATTTCCATAACTTGGCTATTGTGAATAGCACTGCAATAAACATGGGTGTGCAGGTGCCTCTGGAGTAACCTGTGTTGCATTTCTTTGGGTATATCTCCAGTAGTGGGATTGCTGGATCATATGACAGGTCTATGTTTAGATTTTTAAGCATACCTCAAGCCCTTAAATTATCATTTTGAGAGAATAGTTTCCATCCCTTTTCTTCTTCCCATCAATCCACTTGTTGCTGTGCAACTATGTTCTTGATAGGCTAGTTGGTGGTTTTGATTGCCTGTTTTCTTTCCCTGATTTAGCTTTTGTTTTGTGACTCACTTGGTTGTTAGCTAGGTTGATGTGGTTTTTCTGTCACTGACCTGGAGGTGTAATTTAGAAATAATAAATTCACAGGTCAATGCCAAACCAGTTGTTTACCTATTATATAGAAAACCCCTTGATGATAAAATCTGTAAACAGTAGGAGTTGGGGGGTAATGGTTATTAGGCTAGTTATAGATGTTGGAGAATTGGTAAAGGTGACACTCAAAAGGGGGGGCAGGAAAGGGGAGGGGGAAGAGGTATGGGGACTCCTGGGTTTTGTAGCCCTTGTGTGTGTTTGGGTGTATTTCTGTTGTAGTTGAGAGTGCTTGTGTCAGGGATTGCAGAGGGCTGGGGTTGTATACAGTTGGTACAGTAAGCTAATCAGCAGGTGATGACTGTGTAGGAGGGAGGGATAGTGTGTTGGCAGGTTGGGGGAAGATAAGAGGCAGAGGTGAAGACGGGGGAAATAGTGGATGAGAAGGGACAGAAAGAGTAGTTTGGAGGGAGGACAATGGATTGTAGCACAGGGGAAGCAGGGAAGGTGAAGAGGGTAAGAATAAGGATAAGAGAATAGTGATAGTGAAGTTAATAATACAGGGGAAAAAAATAAACACAATAAAAAACACCAGGTTTAGGAACCACAAAAACTTCAGTATTTGGGTAAAAGTTCTAGAGTTATTCCTTAGGTATCTAATCCTGGTATTCTGGTGTTAGCATATAAACAGAAGCTCTGATGTAGTCTCACTAGGCATTGGCTAGTGAGTAGTATTTGGTCCTTCTGTCCACAAAATTAATTAGAATTGTGACGTGATGTAAGACTGCCAGTTCCTGCAGGGTGGTCAGAGCTGTTGTTTCACCAGCCAGCAGCTGCACTGCCCTTCAGCTGCAACTCTGTTTGGTCAGCTGCTCCCCCAGCAAGGTGGGGCAATTCAGTTTCAAATGCTGGCCTTTATCCCAGAGATTAGCTCCAGGATCTACCACCTGCCCTGCTTTGCAACCTTTGGGGGAGGTTGGCCTGTCACTTGTTCTCCCCTTCCCATGTTCTCAGCCTTTGTGCTTCTTCCGACCTCTGCTGGGTGCTACTGGTTCTTCTGGGAGGTTGGCTTGTCACCCCACTCCCACTCTCAGCCTTTGTGCCTTTCTCAGCCTCTGCTGGATGCTAGCAGCTCCTTTGGGAGGTTGGTTTGTCACTCCACTCCTGCTCTCAGCCTTTATACCTCTCCCAATCTCTGCTGGGTGCTAGCAGCAACTCTGGGAGATTGATTTATTGCCCTGCCCCACTCTCAGCCTTTGCTGCTTTTCCCACATTTCACTGAGAGTTCAGCTTCTTGTGCCACCCCCATTCTCTGGGACAGGTTCAGTGTTCCACCCCACCTGCACTGTCAGTGTTAGATTATAGTTTGCTGCTTATGTTTTTTCAGTTTTGTTGGAGGGGGTTCAGTCTGCCCAGGGGATGCACTGGATTATTTTCCTGGGGGTGGGGAGGGAGTCACACATGGTGCATGATGCTTACCTGTTTTTTCTGCAGTTTCACACAAGCAGCTTTGGAGCCAGCTGGTGGGGAGAAATGGCACTGTTGTTTTCAGTGTGGCACAGAGTAGAGAGGCTTTCCATAGGCTAGGGGTCCAGGATGTCACAGAGTTTAATTCTGATTGATGTTCTGTCTTCTGCTTGTTGGGAGAAAAAAAGAGAAACAGCTGGGTGATTTTTTTTCCCAGGGCTAAACACATCTTGCTGGCTGTGCTGCATGGGATTTTCATGGCTGCTAGGTGCAATTAAAGGCTGATTTAAGGGTCAGTTATTGATTTTTTTATCTGCACTTAATGTGATGGCAGTTATTATTTTGGCTAGAAGCAATCAGAATTACCCAAGTGTAGGTCTGACGTCTCAAGGAAGTTTCTGGTGTCACAGAGCTTAGGATTTCTGATTCCCTACCCTAGCCACCATCTTGGATCTTCCACATACAATATACTTTGATCATATTCTCCACCCACATCCTGTCTTTATCCCCTCCCACCTCCCACTGCTCCTCCCCACATAGTCCTCCTTTTATGCTCATATGTGCTTTTTTGTGTCTCCATTCTGCATATAAGAGAGAAAGTGTCCATATTTAATCTTTCTTTATCTGACTTATTTTGCTTAACATGATCTTAAATTCTATCCATTTTCCTAAAAATGAAATAATTTCTTTTGTGCATAATACTCCATACTGTATATATGCCATGTTTTCTTCAGTCATCTGTTCATGGACACCTACACTGATTGTATAACTAGGCTATTGTGAATACTGCTGCAACAAACATAGGTGTGCAAGTGTCTCTACTGTATGCTGCATTGCATTCCTTCTGGTATATGCCTAGGAGTGGTGTAGCAGGATTATATGATAGTTTACTCTTAGTTTTTTTGAGAAACATCCATAGTGATTTGCATAGTGTCAGCACTCTCATCAACCGTGTATGAGGAATCCTTTTACTCTGCATTTTCTCCAGCATTTTTTTTATGATAGCCAAGTGATATGGAATCTCAATGATGTTTTATTTTTTCATTTATGGCTAAGAATGTCAAACATTTTTTATATTTTTATTGGACATTTGTATTTCTTTTGAAAACTGTTCAGTTCATTTACCCATTTTTAATTGGATTGTTTGGGATTTTTGGTATTTAGTTTTTGAGCACTTCATAAATTCAGAATACTAAAAACCTTGTAAGATGAACAGCTGGAAAACATGTTTCCCCTTTCGGTAGGTTTTCTTTGCTGTGCAGAAACCTTTAATCTGATGCAATTCCATTTTTCAGTTCTTCCTCTTATTCCCTGAGGTATTGAGGGAGTCATATTCAGAAAGTCATTTTCTATACTTACATCCTCAAGTGTTTCCCCTATGTTTTCTCTAGTGCAACTTTTTATTCCCTAATGGGAATGTTATATTTCTTTTTTTTCTTATTTACTATTCCTGTAAAATATTCTGGCAATAGAAATCTCTGTTGAAAAGTTAAAAAAAAATGATAAGAAAAAAAACTTCAGACAATAGTAGTAATTTCTGAGACACTTGATTTTAAGAAATCATATGTCATTTGTCAGAATTTCCAGGGGAGAGTATGGGGACTCTGCATATTTCCATGGACTTAAGGTGAGTAAGTCAAAAATAAAACAAAGAAAACTGATGTTTTGCCAAGTGATCAGAGCACTTTAACATAAACTGCAGCTTAAACTAAACGTAACTCCAATTCATTCTTTAAAACTTAGCTTAAGGGTCACTCTACTGTGTTTTAGAGGCTCCTTGTTTTGTTTCCATGGAGTTTCTGCAGACTCACTGAAAGTCCTTCTTATCTGTATTGTCATTGTAGGTGCTATTAAGCTCTATATGCTCCTGGTAACAGAGAAAGTGTTTTTTATTTCCAAAACCATCCCAGTGCCTAACCATGATACCTTGTACAAAATTTTAAAGTGATATACCCTGCATTTGTTAAGGAAGAAAATCTGACTTTTCTAAAGAGCTGGTATCAAAGAACAATGAAAAGCCAGTATCATATCTGTAATCCCAGGTACTTTGAAGACAGAGATCAGGAAGACTGTGGTTCAAGGCCAGCCAGGAAAAAGTTATTGAGACCCCTTCCACCATCTGTAGAACAAGCCAGGCATGGTGATTCTTGGCTGAAATTCTAGCTATATGAGGTAGGTAGAAGGACTGTGGTCTGATGCCAGCCCAGGAAAAAAAGCACAATACCCTATCCGAAAAATAACCTAAAAGCCAAAAAGGCTATTATGTGGGTGAAGTAGCAGAGTGCTTGCCTAGCAAATGTGAGGCTCTGAATTCAAACCCCAGTGCCACCCAAAAAATAGTAATAAAAAAGACAATGACTCTTAAAGGAAAGGAAATCTAGGTCCTAGTAAGATAGTTTTCAAGTCTAAATTATAACTAAACTTGAATGGAGCTGAATTATCTACTATTGAGTAGTGATCTTCACACATCTATTTGTCTTCCTATTTAGAGATTTGTTTTTGTTAAGTTTCTCTGGTTGAAGGACAAAAGGCTCACATAAGCTATCTCAGGCAATGATGTGTGGGACTCCAGAAAGCTGAATATTTTGGAATCACAGGTCCTATAAGGTGTTCTTAGTCTAAGGCATCTCTGAAGTCAATAACAATGAGAGTTATGAATCGTGGTCTTGCCTCAGTACATTAACATGAACACAATAGATGGTTTTCATGTGTCTGAGTGTCCCTTTTCTCTCTTGCTGCTGTATTTGGTTTCTGTACCCTCATTAGTTAATCTTACATGTGGCCCAGTGTGATTACATCAGATGTTCTCCGTATCAGGATACAACATTAATTCCAATGCTGACTGTTTATCCTCTTGTGGTTTCTGTTTGGCCCAGCTCATCATTTTGAGTCAGTCCATGTCAGTCTTGGCCTACTATGAAATGGTTGCCCTTGCTTCAAACTGTGACTGAGCCAGGCTCCTAAGGACCATCCTTTCAGAAAAGACTTGGGAGAGACTGGCATTATGGCTGCTGCCTAGCCTGGATCTAAAGCCTGTGGGGATGGTCTTCAACAAATGCTAGAGATTTGGGACAAACTATGCCTCTTTAGAGAAGATCTAATAATTTTTGCATCTTATAAATTCTAAGTAAAAATCATTTTTAGATGGGATTAATTATTTTTATCATTTTATGATCTGTCTTGCTTTATGTCCTCTTGGAATGCAAGTTCCAAAAAGGCAGTACATCTGTGTGTTGTTTGCGCCATAGTGCTATATCCTCAGCCCTATAAAAGTTCCTGACATATAGCAGATACTTATAAAAATATTTTGTAAATGAATACATCAACATTAAATATGAAAAATGGGGGGTATAAACAAACCAAATTATGTTCCCCCCTCATAATGCAGTACAGTCAGCCATTTAAAAATTATGTTGTATACTAATTTTTGAGTACATGACAAATTGTCATGTTATGTTCTGTAAAAAAAGTAACTTACAAAAAAATTAGATATGACATGGAAATAAACTAGATGGAATTCATCAGAATATTAGCAGTGACTATCTTAGATCAGATGATTGAAAATGATTTTTATTTTCTCCTTTTAATCCTTATATTTCTACATATATACATGTATATATTCATCTACATAATTATGTGCACATGTGCATATGTAATGTACTTGGATCCTCTTCATAGTTCAGTATCCCCCTCCCTCTACTGCTGATCTCCCAAACTTAGACAAGTCCCCCTTCTACATTCATGTCCCATTATTGTTATTCTCATCATCATCATTTTAGGTCTAGATTCTGAAAATAATCAAAAACATGCAATATTTGGCTTTTGAGCTTGGCTTAGCTCTCTCAACATGATGACACCTATCACTCTTATAACCAGAAACCTAATAAGCACACACACACACACACACTATAAATGCTACATGAAAAACAACGATAAAGAATTATCTAATAGTGAAGGATACAAGATGGAATTTTTTTAGGTTATCAGTGTATCAGGGATAGAATTAACATTTTCCTAGTTCAAAATGTTCTCTATTTTTAAGTCTCATATTTTGCCTAATGCTTGCCTCACAGTGTGATCATTTGTGTGTGCATCTTTTCATATAAGAAAGATTTGTATGTGCCTCATCTTTGTGTTTCCAGTTGCCTCTAGATCAGTGTTTTGAATGCTGTAAGAGACCACTAAAAGTCTTTTAAATGACTGGCTGCATGAAGAATTAAGTTTCAGGGCATGACTTGATTTGTGGCATATCCAAGTGTGAATAATAACAAGGCTGGTGATTTTAATAAAACTGCATTTTAGCAATCTTTCCTCACAAGTAAATGAAATTTGAGATTCAGAATTTTTTTAAGTGGCCCTAAATCTTTAATGGGTTTTCACAGGTGATAGTGAATTTGCTTGAATGGGACAATTTGCTGCTAAAGCAGGAAGAGACCAGAAAGGTTATCTATTCCATCTCCTAATTTTAAGTAAGGATCTGGAGTCTCAGTGAGATGAGTAAGCTTGCTCAAGGTCACATCTGTATTATTCTGATGAGAACCTTAACTTTCTTTACTCTTAGTTTAGTGCTTCTACCACTGTACTACACCACTTCTATACTTCTGGTGAAATTGCCCTTAATGTGATGCACGTTAGCGCTTAATGTGACTAAGTTACCTGGCACTGGGAAAATGTGTAAAGTGTTTGAAATTTTGGGCCATTATCTAGGAAAAGGCAGCTCATCTCTATGTTGGATGAAAAAACATAATAACAAGTGCTTTAGAGAAAGGCTGTAATAAGCAGTTATATCTAAAGAAAACTGTTTTGTGTACTTTTAAAAAGCTATAAATAACTATGTTCTTTTTTCTTAAAACAATAAGTCATATTTACATTGCTAACAAATTGATAAGATGCTTCAACTTGCAAAGCCAAAACTTTTTATCTCAGTCATTTGCTATCCTCTGTATCAACTACATTTTTTTATCATGAATGTTCTTCCCTACTACCATGGTTTTATATAATTACTTGCCAATGCAAGACTAAGAAAATTACAAAAAAGCAGGATTAGTATTTTTGACCTCCACACCTAAGAAAAACAGGAGTCATTGAACTGTAGAGTACTAAGAAATTTAAGAATATAGATAAATAAGAAATGGAATTAAATAGACAAACTATCTCTCATATAAGTTCAATTAAGAATTTGCCCCTGAATATTTGTACTTAAATGTACCAAGACCAAAAGGTAAAACATCATATTAGTTAACAGGAAATTCTTCTGATACACACAATAAAGGGAAAATGAAAGTAGTTTTTCCAAGTCAATCATGCCACATAGATTCAGCTAAATATGAGTCCAACATATCACAATACAGTCTTACACTTTGCTTTACATCTGTCCTGACAAGACTAATGTTTGGATCTATAGGACAAGAGGTGACACGAAATGGAATTTGGGATCATTATAGCTAGCCTAAGCTTGCTGGAAACTACAGACAAGCTAAATGTTATCATGCACAGCCCACAAATCAGAGTGAATGGTAAATCTAGGCCAAACACATGTTTCAAAATAGGCAGTAGTGTTGAGGTTGTTGCCAGCAGTTTCCAAATAACCAATAGCTGTTTGATGGACAGAATCTAGGATACCAAAAGCCCATATTTCCCTTTCTAATAATTTGACTTGCAAGGACAAATTGTTCAAGTGATCTAAGCAATAAATATCGTTATTCCTTGTTTAATCTTTTGGAAGTTTCCCATAAGCCTTCAGCATAAACAGAAAAATCCTTCAGATGGAAAAAAGTAAACAAATCTCCTTCAAACTTTTCTGGACTTATCTTTCAGTAACTTCTTGTATGTTCTTTTTACTTCCTGAGCTCAGTTTACTATCTCATTCTTTGTCTTTAAGTGCTATCACCTCAAGTCAGGATGCTTTTGTGAAAATCTGAACTTCTATGTCACATTTTCATAGACTTCCCCCAGTCTTCCAGTGTTTGATTGCTTGTTTCTCCTGTATGTTCTCAAAGCACCTGGGCATAACCCTAATATAACTTTCTCACCTTACTGTAACTAAGTATTTTCCAATAGTTATGAGTTTCTTGATTTAAAAATAAAGTCTTGCTCTAGCTTATATTCACAAAAGGTAAAAATTTTGTCATATGAAAAGTTCTGAATGAATAATAATTCATTAATTTCCCATTCCTGCATGTATACTATCTTTTGAATTTAAAAGAAAATCTGGTTGCCTTCAAGTACTTACCCACAGAATGCACTTAACTCAAGGGAGTTTGCATAACTGGGCTTTTATTCTCTCTCAGTAAAGCATCTAGAGAGACCTTTGGAAAATCAGTACATTTACAGAAAGATGCTCAAGTTCTCTCATAATAACAAAAATGTAAAGTTAAATTATACTGAAGTATCATTTCTGTTCCACCAGATTGTCAAAAACTAAAATAAAAAAAAGATAATATATTCTGCTATCAAGACTATAGAAAAACAGGTACTCATTCAGCCTAGTAGATGTGCAAAATGATGCAGTCCCTTATGTAAGAAATTCAGCAATAGCTAATAAACCTATACATGCATTTAACCTTTGATGCAACAGTTATACTTTCAGAGTCCTACTTAGAAGAAGGAATTAGCAAAAGACTTATCTTATACATATAACTTGAATGCAAATCAGTTTTTAAGTCATTCAATACAGAATTATTTGTAGTTCAAGTAGTGGGAACAACCTGAATATCTATCCATAAGAGACTGGTTAAACAATGTGTAGTATAGCCACGTAAGACAGTACTATGCACCTACAAATAGAGTAAAGATTAGGTTTCATTCTCAGCAAACAGAATGAAGAAGAGTTTAGTGTGTTAGATTTCCACAGTATTTTGCAGTTTAATTTGGGATGTATTAGTACTTGGATAGGTTATACAAAAATTAAATACAAGAAGGATACACAAAAAATAAAATGGTTACCTACAGGGAATGAGACCATTGGAGGTGGGGGGGGGAGGTGAGCAGTAGGAACAGTTTATGAAATAAAGCTTGATTTTGAAACATGCAATATTTTACTTGGTGAAAATAATAAATGACCAAGGATGAAGAGGGGAGAGAGCAAATGTGAAAATTGAAGACAATGAACAAGTAACCTAACTATTTGATATATTACATCCACTTGACACTAATTGAATAAAATAATTTTGAGTGTGGTATTCTGACTGCATATATTTAGTAAAACATAAGGGTAAGAATCCAAATAGAAATTGTAAACTTTTAAAATAAATTTTGTGGTATTTTAGCTGTAATTATGAAACATTTTTCATGTGTTATCAGAGAAAATAAATGAGTACACCAGTGCTATTTGGAACTAAGTTTTCACTCTAATTCAAGAGATACAGATATGAAAAGGAGAATGATAAGGGATAATCATAGCATTTTGATTTGAATGAGATTAGTAGGAACAAAGCTTCCAAATTCTGTCTGATAAAAAAGCCTAAAATAAATGATACACAATAGCCACAAGCTCAGCTAGTCTTCAGATTTTAATTCCTAAATATTATTTCTCCCCCAAACTAACTAGGCTTTTGGAAAAAAAGACTGATTCCAGCTCAGATACATATAAAATACAGTTGGGTCTGGAACATGTTGTACCAGAAAGAAAAGGAACACTTACAAACTAACAGGGTTTTATTAGGACAAAAATCAGCTCTAAAGGCTCTTGATAACCAAATTGGACATAATATCAACATCAGCAAGTCACATCGTAGATACTCATGAAAAAAGGAGGGAAGTTCTTTTATAGAGAAGAATGCCAGTTAGCAAGTACAGAGGAATTACAAAATTATAAAATCACTATTTTGCAAAAAACCAAAGAACAGTTGATGCAGATGGAAATTTTCAATTATTGCTTAAAACTATTGAAAGAAAGGTTGTCAGGAAACAATATATGTATTGTCTTAAATTTCATTCCATAGATTGCTTATTAATTATAAGAAGTGATCCTTTATAATGGAGAAATCTGGCAGCTTCTATATTAACCAATTGACCAAACTTAGAATAACAAGTAGTTAAATAATTCAACAAGGTAGCCTTATATTATTCACTTCCTAATGTGATTCAATATAAAATTAAAAATCAGATGATATCAAGAAGATGCTGGAATAGGGAGTCTCAGGCCCAATTCCCTTTCTCACAAAGAAAGTTAAAAGACTGCTGGGGCCCAGGTTGAACATGGAGCAAACCTCATGAAAGCCAGTAGGAAAATCTATGTCACTCCCTTGCCCTCCACCTGACTCAGCACAGAGTACAAAGGAGAAAACACCCATCTCCCAGCTTCTCCTTGGAGAAGGAAAGAGAAGACTGAGATGTGCATTCAACCTGCAGACTTTCAAGAAGTTTGCCTTAAGGACTGATTTATGTTTGCCTGAATGTAAGAATTGACAAGAAAGGGTATAAGTTGTGGGAAGAGAAAGAGTTGGCATGTGCATTCAATATTTAGAATTTGAGGGGAGCTATCAAAAATTTGGTTTTGCCTATTTCAGAGCTCTGTGGGCTGCTGAGAGCAAAGGGGAGTCTGGGTAGCTTGCAGCAGCTCAAGAAAACTTGCAGCAATACAGATGGATACTAGAGCTAGCAAGAGATTATAGCCCTGAACCTTCTAATTTACACTCACAAGTTCAGAAAAGATAAATCTATAAAATAGTTTGAGAAGCCTTTGAATCTCTAGCCCAGTTGCTGAAGAAAGAAGTAGCTATTTTTTCAAAGGCTTGTAAATCTCACCACAAAATAAGGCATGAGAAGAAACAGGAAAACATGGCCAATCAAAGTATCAGAATAAATTTCCATAATCCAATCCTAATAAAATTGTAGATAGATGAATCACCTGCAGAAATTCAAAATACCCATCATATAGATGCTCAAAAATCTCAGGAGGAAAATACATGAACAAAGTACAAATTTCAATAAAATGAATTGAAGAAAAATTTTGGAACTGAAGAATACAATAACTGAACTGAAAAATTCTCTATAGCAATTCAAAAGCAAATATAATCAAGTAGATGAAAGAACCAGATAACTCTAAGATAGGTTGTTTTAAATTATAATATCTCTCTTGTTATCAATGAGGGATACATTCTAAGACTTTCTTAAGGAACTGCACGTAGTACATATTACCTGTACATATCATGTTTTTTCTTATTCATGTCATACAAATTTAATGGCTTTTTCATCTTCACTAAGAGTTTATCATGCACTGTGCCTATAACTTTTGCAGTATAAGGTACAACAGTAAAACTGGCATGAATTTCTTCTTACTTCCTCACAATTTCATGAAGAAGACTCATTCTAATCATAGATCTTTGCAAACTCAGCATGATTTTTTTTCTTTCCTTACTAAGCTGAGAGTTTTCTCCTTTTACTTCAGAGAAACACTTTATGCTTTCTCTTTGGCATATCAAAAATGGCACCATCATTATTCTTGTGCTTTGGGGCCATTACTTAGGAAAATAAAGGTTACTTGAATACAAGTATGCAATACCATGACACTAAGTCTGATAATCAAGATGGCTACTTAAGTGACAGATGGACAGGTAACACATACAGCATAGGTACCCTAGAAAAGGAATAATTCATATCCCAGATGGGAGTGGGACAGGATGAGGTTTCATCATGCAACTCATGCTACAATTTAAAGCTTATAAACACTCAGCTACACACAAACCCTTAATCAACAAAGACAACTACATGATAGGGATCACCACGTACTTATCAATAATAACACTGAATGTTAACAAAAGACACCAATTGGCAAACTGGATTAAAAAGGAAGATCCAACAATCTGCTGCCTACAGGAGATCCACCTCAAAGACAGAAATAAGCACTGGCTGACAGTGAAAGGCTGGAAGAAGACCTACCAAGCCAATGGCCCCCCAAAACAGGCAAGAGTAGCAATACTTATCTTGGACCAAGTAGACTTCAAACTTACATTGATCAAACAAGATAAAGAAGGATACTCCATACTAATAAAAGGGGAAATACACCAAAAGGAAATAACAATTATCAACCTATATGCACCCAACCTCAATGCACCCAATTTCATCAAACATACTCTGAAGTACCTAAAAACATATATAAACTCTAACACAGTGGTAGTGGGAGACCTTAATACCCCCCTATCACCAATAGATAGGTTATCCAAACAAAAACTCAATAAAGAAATCCTACAACTAAATCACACCATAGATCAAATGGACCTAGCTGATGTCTACAGAATATTTCATACAACTTCTGCACAATATACATTCTTCTCAGCAGCTCATGGAACTTTCTCCAAAATTGACCATATCTTAGGGCACAAAGCAAGCTTCAGCAAATATAAGAAAATAGAAATAATCCCATGCATTCTATCTGACCACAATGCATTAAAACTAATGCAACAAACAACTAAACAACAAAAACAACAGTAAAAAACATGCAAACAATTGGAAGCTGAACAACACATTGCTTATTGATCAATGTGTCATTGATGAAATAAAAGAGGATATTAAAAGGTTCCTGGAAGTTAATGAAAATGAAAACATGACCTACCAGAACCTATGGGACACAGCAAAG
This sequence comes from Castor canadensis, assembly GCF_047511655.1. NCBI lineage: Eukaryota > Metazoa > Chordata > Mammalia > Rodentia > Castoridae > Castor > Castor canadensis. The sequence continues at coordinate 61,191,097 of NC_133394.1, forward strand.
ACAGTCCTAAGAGGAAAATTTATAGCCATGAGTGCATATATTAAAAGGACAGAAAGATCTCAAATCAATGACCTAATGCTACATCTCAAACTCCTAGAAAAACAAGAACCAGAAAACCCCAAAACAAGCAGAAGAAAAGAAATAATCAAAATAAAGCCTGAAATTAATGAAATAGAAACAACAACAACAAAAATATACAAAGAATCAATGAAACAAAAAGCTGGTTCTTTGAAAAAATAAATAAGATTGACAGACCCCTGGCAAACCTGACTAAAATGAGGAGAAAAAAACCCAAACCAATAAAATTAGAAATGCAAAAGGGGAATAACAACAAACACCATGGAAATCTAGGAAATCATCAGAGATTACTTTGAGTACCTGTATTCTAATAAATTTGAAAATCTTGAGGAAATGGACAGATTTCTAGATATTTACAAACATCCAAAACTGAACCAAGAGGATATCAATCACCTGAATAGATCTATAACACAAAATTAAATTGAAGTAGATATCAAGAGCCTTCCAAAAAAGAAATGTCCAGGACCTGATGGATTCTCTGCTGAATTCTATCAGATGTTTACAGAACTAATACCAACCCTCCTTAAACTTTTCATGAAGTAGAAAGGAAAGGAACACTGCCTAACTTGTTTTATGAAGCCAATATTACTCTCATCCCAAAACCAGACAAAAACACCTCCAAAAAAGGAGAGCTACAGAACAGTTTTCTTAATGAATATCGATGCAAAAATCCTTAATAAAATAATGGCAAACCAAATCCAACAATACATCAGAAAGATCATACACCATGACAAAGTCAGCTTCATCCCAGGGATACAGGGGTGGTACAACATACATAAATCTATAAATGTAATACAGCACATCAATAGAAGCAAAGACAAAAACCACTTGATCATCTCAATAGATGCAGAAAAAGCCTTTGATAAGATCCAACACCACTTCATGATAAAAACTCTAAGAAAACTAGGAATAGAAGGAATGTACCTCAAATTGTAAAGGCTTATATATGACAAACTTACAGCCAACATCATACTTAATGGTGAAAACCTGAAATCTTTTCCCCTAAAATTAAGAAGGAGACAAGGGTGCCCACTATCCCCACTCCTATTCAACATAGTACTGGAATTTCTAGTCATAGCAATTAGGCAAGAAGAAGAAGTAAAAGGAATACAAATAGGTAAAGAAATTGTCAAAATATCCCTCTATGCAGACGACATGATCCCATACCGCAAAGACCCAAAAAACTCTACCCAAAAACTTCTAGACACCATAAACAGTTTCAGCAAGGTGGCAGGATACAAAATCAACTTACAAAAATCATTAGCTTTCTATACACCGACAATGAACAAATTGAGAAAATGCATATAGAAACAATTCTATTCACAATAGCCTCAAAAAAAAATCAAATACCTAAGAGTAAATTTAACAAAGGGTGTGAATGACATCTACAAAGAGAATTACAAACTCCTGAGGAAAGAGATCGAGAATGACTATAGAGGATGGACAGATCTCCCGTGCTCACGGATTGGGAGAATCAACATAGTAAAAATGGCCATACTACCAAAAGCCATCTACATGTTTAATGCAACTCCCATCAAAATCCCAATCACATTCATCATAGAGATTGAAAAATCTACCCTGAAGTTCATTTGGAAACACAAGAGACCACGAATAGCCAAGGCGATACTCAGCAAAAAGAGCAATGCTGGAGATATCACAATACCTGACTTCAAACAATATTACAAAGCAATAGCAATAAAAACAGCATGGTATTGGCACAAAAACAGACATGAAGAACAGTGGAACAGAATAGAGGACCCAGATATGAATCCACACAACTATACCAACCTCATTTTTGACAAAGGTGCCAAAAATATACAATGGAGAAAAGACAGCCTCTTCAACAAATGTTGCTGGAAAGAGTGGTTACCCGTCTGCAAGAAACTGAAACTAAATCCATGTCTACCACTTGTACTAGTCTCAACTCAAAATGCATCAAAGACCTTAATATCAGACCTGAAACTACAGGAAGGAGCAGAAAGCCCTCTAGATCTAATAGGTACAGGCAAGGACTTCCTCACTAGAACCCCAGCAGCCCAACAACTAAGAGAAAGGATGGACAAATGGGACTTCACAAAATTAAAAAGCTTCTGCACAACAAAAGAAATGGTCTCTAAACTGAAGAGACCACCCACAGAGTGGGAGAAAATATTTGCCAGCTGTACATCAGACAAAGGGACTGATAACCAGAATATACAGGGAAATTAAGAAACTAAACTGTTCTAAAATCAATGAACCTATTAAGAAATTGGCAACTGAACTAAACAGAACTTTCTTAAAAGAAGACATTCGAATGGCAAAAAAGCACATGAAAAAATGCTCACCATCTCCATCCATAAATGAAATACAAATCAAAACCACACTAAGATTCCATCTCACCCATTAGAATAGCCATCATCAAAAACACCACCAACAACATGTGTTGGTGAGGATGTGGGGAAAAAGGTACCCTCGAACACTGCTGGTAAGAATGCAAGCTGGTGCAACCACTCTGGAAAAAAATTTGCAGGCTTCTTAAAAATCTAAACATACACCTTCCATATGATCCAGCAATCCCACTCCTGGGGATATACCCAAAGGAATGCAACACAGGTTACTCCAGAGGCACCTGCACACCCATGTTTATTGTAGCACTATTCACAATAGTCAAGTTATGGAAACAACCAAGATGCCCCACTACTGATGAATGGATCAAGAAAATGTGGTACTTGTACAGAATTTTACTCAGCCTTGAAGAAGAATGAAATCTTATCATGTGCAAGTAAATGGATGGAACTGGAGAACATCATTCTGAGCGAGGTTAGCCAGGCTCAGAAGACCAAAAATCTTATGTTCTTCCTCATATGTGGACTTTAGATCTAGGGTAAATGCAGCAATGTGGTTGGACTTGGATCACATGACAAGGGGAGAACACATATGAGAGGTATGGGGATAGGTAGAAAACCCAAAACGTGAAAGCATTTGATGTCCCCACTCCAGAAGAACTAATACAGAAACCTTAAAGCGACAGAGGTTAACATGAGAAGGGGATCAGGAACCAGTGTAAAGATCAGTTAGAGTTGAATCAACATGGGTTGTAACACATTTGTACATGGAAGCAATGCTAGGAATCTCTTTGTATAGCTATTCTCAACTAGCAAAAATGCTTTGTCTTCCTTATTATGCTTATGTCTTTTTTTCAACAAAATTAGAGGTAAGGGCAGAACAGGTTCTGCCTGGAAGTGGTGTGGGGGAGGAAGGGGGGTGAGCAGGGGGAGAAATGACCCAACAATGTATGCAGATATGAATAAATGAATAATAAAAAACTAAATAAATAAAAAAATAAAGCTTATGAATCCTTTTATGAATTGTTTGCTTCTGGAATTTTTCCATTTGATAATTTCAGACTTTTGCTGACTGTAGATAACAAAAACCAGGGGCAATAAAACCATATATAAAGGGGGACTACTGTATCCATCCAAAAAGAAAAGATAACAGCAGAAGAGTGGAGAAAGCCTGAGAGACTTAGGAAACATCATCAATTTGACCAATGAATTAATTATGGAAGTCTCAAAAGGAAAAGAGTGAAGGGAAAGAGGAAGAAATTTTATTTGAAGAAATAATCACTGGAAACTTGCCAAAATCAGAAATGAAATGGATATCCAAATTGAACAAAGTCAACAAACTAATTAGGAAGGACTGATGACATTCACATCAACACACATAATAATAATAAATAAAAATAATTATAAAATATCAAAAGTGAAAATAGATGGTTTTTAATAGCAGCAAGGGGAAAGTAACTCATTACATATAAGAGAGCCTCCATAAAATTATCAGCATATTTCTCCACAGAAACCTTAGGGTAGAAGGAAGAGGAAAATTACACTAAAAGTGATAAACGCAAAAAAAAGAAAAAAACTATCAATAAAGAATACTATATCCAGCAATGCCATCCTTTAAAAATGAAAGAAATAAGGATACTCCCAAATAAACAAACAAAAACTAAGGGAGTTCATGACCAACATTCTTGTCTTACAAGAAATGGTAAAGGCAGTTCTTCAGGTTCATATGAAATATACTTGACAGTAATATGAAACCATAAGCTCAAATATAATATACAGACAAGAAGACAATATTGCAGTGTATAAATCACTTTTAGTTATGATATAGAAGATAAAAGACAAAAGTATAAAAATAAGTATAGCTATAAGATATTCTAGTGAACATACAATGTAAAAATGTGTTTCGTGACATACAATATAAAAAATGGAATGGATGGGGAAAGTAAAAGGGTAGAATTTTAATGCAATTGAAGTTAAATTGTTACCAACTTAAAACATCAGCTTATTCTTGTTGACTAGTAGAGGTTTTAGGTAAACTCCATGGTAATCATGAAGAAAATACATAAGATTCATAAAAGAAAATAAGAAAGAATTCAAAGCATATCAGCACACAACTCAATGAAATACAAAGGAAGACAGAGAGGAAAAAGGGGACAAAAACACTATAAGACAGTTGTAATTCCTTTCCTATTATGATTATATGAAATGAAAATGAATTAAACTCCTCAAGCAAAAAAAGAAACAAGATTCTTCTACATGCTGCCTTCAGTAGACTGCTTTACATTTAATGACAGATATAGGTTGAAAGTGAAAAGAACAGGAAAAATATTTCATGCAAATGGTGACTAAAGAGAGAAAGGGTTGCCATATTTTTAACAGAAAAAAACTAACTTTAATTCAAAATTTCTCACAGAGAAGGACATAATGTAATGATCAAAAATTCAGTTAGCCAGAAAGATGTATCAGTTTTAAATGTATATGCAAGGAACATTAGCGCTTCCAAATATATGAATGAACTATTAACAAAATGAAGGAACAAATAGATAGCAACACAATTATAGTAGAAGCTGATAACCTATTTTCAACAATGGATGGAACATCCAGACTGAAGATCAATAAGGAAACAGAACTTGAACAACACTAAGCCAAGTGAACCTAACAGACTTAAACAGAATATTCTACTAAACAGCAGCAAAATAGATTTTTCTCAAATGAAGACATATGACACTAAGGATCTGCTGTATAGCATCATACTTACAGTTAACATTACTGTAGTACACACTTAAAATTTTAAGGGGATAAATGTCCTGTTAAGTGTTTTTAACACACTTTTTAAAAATATCTTTCTGTACTCTTGATAGTACATTTTTCACATTAATCTAATCATGAGGAAGCAACTAAACAAATCCAAGCACTGACATATTCTATAAAACAAATATTCTAGAATTTTCAAAAATTATATTTCATATTTTAAAAGTATTATTATAGTTTTAAAGAAACTATTAAACATAATAACCTAATGTAGTTTATAAACCTAAGACTTCCTTGAAAACAGAATTTTTAAAAATATACATCTATAAAATTATTTTTATACTTATTATTTCTGAGTAACAAAATATACCAAATGCACAGTGGTTTAAAAATATTTATCATTTTATGATCACTTATGGTTTCTGTAGGTCAAAATTCAAGAATGGTGTTTCTATGGGTGCAAGTTTCTCATGAGGCTGCAGTCCAGGTGGCTGAAGCAGCTATAAGCTGGGGGGATATTTGCTCCTCACATTTCAGTTTTGGCTCTCAGCAGAACTGTATGTTTCTCTGAAGGTCATATGGTACTGCTTTCAAGGACGGTGTTAGTCCAGTTACACAGATAGTTGGATAATTGGGATTGGGCCTTCTGTTTTCAAAGATGAGTGAGTTTGTCAAAGCTTTTCTTTCTAAACCAGTGCAACTTGTGTTAAATAGTGCTTATTGGTCAGCAGTCACAGCCAGCTATGGAGCCAGTGAGCAGTGTGAGTCCTGGAACAACGGACGAAGGACATGCTCCTGCTGAGGTTCCTCTGTGCCGCCATGCCATTCTCTATATATAAAATGTCAATAATCATGTAATAATAATAATAATAGAGGTCTCTTTTATGAGAAATTAGATACTTAGTCAACATTTGAAATCAAGGTTTCAAAAAGTATTATCAGCACACAGCAATGCTCATTGCAGCTGGCATCAATAAAAGGAACATCCTTCATGTAAGGTTCTCTATCCATAGCAAAACTGAGGCTGTGGCCTTTGTCTGGAGTAAACAGGACAGATGCCAGGCAGGCCTCACTAGGTATCTTTTGTAGCCAAGTCATGATTCTGGGATCACTGTTTTCCCACATGGCAAAGCTTTAAAAATCTTCATAGTCTATAACACTATGATCCCACTTCTATAGGAAGTAACTCTTTCACAGGAAAGAGCATTAAATACAGAAAAAGTATTAACTGTAATAGAAATAAGCTGAATGTCCAACCAAAGACAAATTTTGAAATAAATTATATCTACTTAGTGGTTATTATGCATATTTTTAAATTTATGCCTATGAATAGTTTGGTAATAAGTTATGAAATATGTATTATGTGTAAAAAGAATATGAAATTGTACATAAAGTGCCAAAATTTTGTGCAAAGAACTATACAAAAATAATGAAAAGATACTCATCTTTAGATGTTGACAGTTGGGTTTTTTTTCATCTTGCTTTTCTATATTTTATAATTTTCCTTTAATGAGATTCCATCACTTTTCCTAACAAGAAAGGTAAAGCACTGATTTTAAAAGTGCTAACATAAGGGCTGGAGGCATGGCTCAAAGGCTAGCAAGCATGAGGCCTGAGTTCAAACCCCAATACTGGGGGGAAAAAAGTGCTAACATAAGAGTTCTTGGTATACAAAGAATGATTAACCTTGTCTAATAATGAATTAAAATTTATGTAAATTATTTTAAGACAAAATATCAAGGGATACAGTTAAGCAGTACTTTTGAGAATTTAAAGGATCTTTTTACTTAACTTTCAAAACATTAATACCTTCTAAAAGCTCATGGAAGAAGAGATAAATATTAACAGTAACATTTCAGCTATCTCTAATTCTATTTTCTCCTTCTAATAACTAAATCAGCTGCAGCTGAGAACAAGGAATTAACAAGAAAGGATCTGCAAAAGGGAGAGGAAACCAAAGGGACCACTTTGTGCCATGCTGTTTTACACGACCATATTTATTTTTGAAACAACCTTATTAGGTTATTTTACATATATGTTATCTTATTTAACCTTAACAGCAATCCTGTGAGGTATTTTATAGATGAGGAAACTGGGGTTTGAAAACAGTACATAACCTAGCCTGGCCCGGGAGTGGGTGTGAGGGGGACCACTCATACCTGCAATCCTAGCTGATCAGGAGGCAGAGATCAGGGGATTGTGGTTTGAGATCAGCCATGGCAAACAGTTAGCAAGACCCCACTCTCAGCCAATAAAAAACTGGGCATGATGGTGCATGCGTGTCATTCCAGCTATGTGGGAAGCATGAATTAGGGGAACAGAGGCACAGGAAAGCCTGGGCATAAATGTGAGGTCCTATCTCAAAAATAACAACAACAAAAAGGACTGGGGACATAGCTCAAGTGGTAGATCGCCTGCCTAGCAAGTCCAAACTCCAGATTACATAATTTGACTAACGGGAAACAAACAGAAAAAGTTCTGACTTACAATCCTTTGGGTATATCTCTAGGAGTGGAATTGCTGGATCATATGGCAGTTCTATTTTTAGTTTTTTAAGAAGCCTCCATACTGTTTTCCATAGTGGTTGTACTAATTTACATTCCTAACAACAGTATGTAAGGGTTCCTTTTTCCTCCACATCCTCACCAACATGTTGTTTATATATATTTTTTTTATTGTTGTTGTGCTGGGTGGGTGTACATTGGAGTATTTACAAAGGTTCCTAAAATACATCAAATAGATCATATTGAATTCACCCCCTCCACTGCTCTCTTTCATCCCCCCTTCTGATTTATGTTCTTAATGATAACCATTCTAACCAGAGTGAGGTAGAATCTTGACATGGTTTTGATTTGCATTTCTTTTATGGTCAGGGATGTTGAGCATTTCTTCAGGTGCTTTTTGGCCATTTGGACTTCTTCCTTTGAAAAAGCTCTGTTCAGTTCATTTGCCCATTTCATCATTGGGTCACTGATTTTTGGGGAGTTTAGTTTTTTGGGCTCCCCGTATATTCTGGTTATTAAATCCTCATCAGATATATAGCTGGCAAAGATTTTCTCCCACTCCATGGGCAGCCTCTTCAATTTGGTGACCATTTCTTTTGTAATGCAGAAGCTTTTTAGTTTCATGTAGTCCCATTTGTCAATCCTGTCAAGAGAAAGTTGCTGAGCCATTTGAGTTCTATGTAGGAAGTCTGTTGCCTAGGCCTATGAATTCCCATTGTGTCCCCTACTCTTTCCTGCACTAGCTTCAAAGTTTCAGGTTTTATATTAAGGTCCTTAAGCCACTTTGAGATGAAACCATATAGGATGAAAGACATGAATCTAGATTCAGTTTTCTGCATGGAGATACCCAGTATTCCCAGCAACATTTGTTTAGAAAGCTGTCTTTTCTTCATGGTAAGTTTTTGGGACCTTTGTTAAAAATCAGGTGGGTATAGCACTGTGGATTCATATCTGGGCCTTCTATTCTGTTCCACTGGTCTTCATGTCTGTTTTTAGGCCAGTACCATGCTGTTTTTACTGCTATGGCTCTGTAGTGTAGTTTGAAATTGAGTACTGTGATACCTCCAGAGGTGCTCTTTTGCTCCATATTGCCTTGGCTATTCACAGTCGTTTGTGCTTCCAAATGAAGGAATGTTAAGTCAGGTTACAATAAAGGTACCTGCACATCCATGTCTATTGCAGCATTTTTCACAGTAGCTAATCTATGGAAACAGCCAAGATGCCCCACTACTGATGAATGAATTAAGAAAATGTGGTATTTTTCACAATGGAATTTTATTCAACCATTAAAAAAAACTGACTTTTTTTTTTTTTTTTTTTTTTTTTTTACAAAATCAGAAAACAGGAGGGCACAACAGTTCCTGTCTGGTGGGTTGGTAACAATGGGATGAGGAAGGATGTGAGTAAAAGGTTTAGTAGGGTGAATATAGTGCAAATACTGTGTGCACATGTATGTAAATGGAAAAATGATACCTGTTGAAACTATTCCAGGAATGGGGGTAAAGGAGGGGATAAAGGAGAGTGGTGGAGGGGGTGGAATTTAACTATGATACATTTGGTATATCGTAAGAACTTTTGTTAAATGCCATAATGTATTCCCAGAACAACAATAAAAAAAATTTTTTTAAAGAAAGAAGAAATTCTGCATTCTTTACACGGACACTGGGCTCCACTGAGAGCTTTGTATGGCATCATTTTTAAACAGAATTTATCCGCACTTCTTAGTTGGTTTTCTCATTCTAAAGAACATATGTAAAAACATCAGCATATGAGAGAAAGGAAAAGAAGAATGCTAAAACAACAGCAGTAGGAAATGAAAGCTGACAAAAGAAAAAAGTAGTGAAAAGCAGCCAAAGAATTCAAAAAGCATAGCTGTATGGCGCCATGGAACTATTTCATGACGACATACAGCCATCCATAACGCTGAGGGAATCATGCTCAATACTTCACTTTCCATATCCTCAGAAGTATAGGTGGAATATAACAATTATTTTCCAAAGAAAACACTCTAGCTCTCTACCTCAAGTGTTCTCAACAGATGAGGTGTTTCTTTTGTTTTATTTTTTTAGTATTTGAAAATCCAGTAGAAGATTTACAAACACAAGACGATTTCTAAAACTGAGGCCCCTCAGAAGAGGCAATATCCAGATTCAGAACTTGCTTGTTGCTTATCTTCCAAAAAACTGAAGGATAGACTTAACAGCTATTTGGTTTTATTGATAGGCTTTGAAATATTTTGCTAGCACAACTTAAAAGTGGAGTTGAAGCATCAACTGAAGCTTTCTATGCTACTGTGGTTTAAATTGAATGCTGCGCTTTGTATAAACATAATTTTTGTGGTTTAACTTAGGCTGTTCTCTGTGGTCTTCCCATATAATGGGAATGCGTCAGAAGCACAGCTTCGTTTCCTGTGTAGGCTGGAAACTGTTAACAGCAAAGTTTGGAGACCGTCTGAGTGAGCTCTTTGCCATATGTTAAACTAAACTTGATATGAAAAATCATTTCGGTTTCCCGTTTCCCAGAGCATTAAAAAGAAAAAAGCAGCTCAGTCTTTATAAATATAAAAAGCATCTGTCTGCACAGGAAATTCTACTCTGTTATTTTGCAAATGATCCCTACTTATATTTACAAGAGAAATCAGATCCAATGAACTATATAGGAAGTAATGCACCATTTTGTTTAAAATTTTGAAATACATATTCATAATTCTGTACAGCTAGCTGGACTGTGAACAATCTTTGTACAGAGATCTCAACAGTGCTGCCCAGCATGGTCCTAACGCATTTATGTTTCCAAGTGAAAGGAGATGGAATATTTTGATAGCATACTGCTAACTTAAACATTTCTAGCAGATGTAATTTTTGTGTTTATATGCTCCCACCACCATTTTCAACTCAGGAAGACTCATGAGCATTCACAAAAATGCTTGGCACAGTCTCATTATAATTTTGCACTTCTTTACTCTATGAACCTCAAAAATATTCTCCTTGAGGTCTCTTACCCAGGTATAAATGTCTTTCAGTTACTCTTCAGTAGACCTTTAAGAATCTCTTTCTGTGACTGCCTTTTGGCCCACCTCCCTGTTGTTACCTATAATTTTGTCATTTCTTTTGCTCTAAACCAGCTTATTCTAAAAGCCATCCCTTAGTTTCACACCATTCCATAGCGCTCAGAAGAAATGCATGACCAGAACTCTGATCAAACATTGTAGTTTACAAAGGTCTTCATGCTACTTTTGTAACAGCCCATATTTTACCAGCAGTCCTCTCTCAGACCTGACTATATACTCTTTCTTACTTTACCAACTCAGTACTCCAGTGTTTATCCTCAATTTTATTGATTGTTTTCTTACTCCCTGACATATCAAAGACTTTTAAGAATCTCAGTCTTTTCATCTAACAGCATCTTCATGGCATTTCCAGCTAAATAAATTAACTGTGAAACCATTCATTTTTCTCTAGATTTCTTTTCTTTTTCTCTCCTTTATCTTGCTTTTCATTCATTTTCATTCTTTTAGTAACTTAAGTCACTTCTTGCTCTCAATTCACTTATTTTCGTTTCTTTATCCAAAATCATATTAAAATCATATATTAATAGTTACAAGTCATCCATCATCAAGAAGTGCCTACATTTAATAATTTCTCCGGTTTAAAAGTTGCCATCTCTTTTTCTCCAGTGCGTGCACGAATCTGTTACCACAATTTACAATTGCTGGTGATCTCTGGCAAGAAAGCCTGATATATTTTTTAGTATGACAACTGAAAAAGAAATTCTAATCAAAATAAAAGAATAATATAAGAGTGAAAAGAAAATTTACATGCAGAAACAACACTTTTGGTTAACTGTATATGAAAATAATGACTTTTGATATGAAAGGAAAAACTAGGTAAACTTATAATCTTGATCTAATCTGTAGTTATGGGGCATTTACAGAAATCTTCAGAGTAAATGGAAAAGTTAACATTTGTTCATATACAAGCTGTTTGAAAACAGTTTAAAAATCTAAATAAATGTACAAAAATCTTGTCTAAAGAAAAAACTACATATCAAAAGTAAAAACTAAAAAGAAACAAAAAAGTGAAAAGTATAGAACCATCATAAAAAGCGTCTCTCATGCGCAGAGAGACTCGGTCCTCTAACTACTTGGGAGACTGAGATGGGAACGATCGCCCTTGGCAAAAAGTTTGGGAGACCCCATCTCAAAAAAAAAAAAAGTGGGCATGGTGTTTCACAAATGTTATTTCACCTTCCGTTTGGCAGGAAGCATAAAATAAAAAGATCATGATTCAGTCCTGCTGAGGCATCAATGTGAAACCCTATCTCTAAAATAACCGGAGCAGAAAGAACTGGAGGCATGGTTCAAGTGGTAGAGCACTTACCTAGCAAGCGCAAAGCTCTGAGTTCAAACACCAGTACTGCCAAAAAAAAAAAAATGTCTGTTGTGAGCTGGCGATGTAGCTCAATACTAGAGCACCTTGAAGCTCAGTGCTAGATCACTTTGCCTAACAGGTGCAATACCTGGTTTAATGTCCAGAACCAAAAGAAAAAATGAAATATCTTCTGCCATGAATAAATATACATGAAATATAAAAAACCTGCCACTGTAATGCCAATATTTGGCTGTCCACTTTATGCTCCTTCCTTTACAACACAAATCTTTGAGATAGTATCTTTTCAGCAAAAGGATTAAAATGGTTCTCTCAGATAAAAATTTTACTCTTACCTAACAGACTAGGAAACTGCAGCTATAAGCCCTCCTTAATAAATGGTGAAGGTAAACTATATTTCTGTGACAACTGATAACAACCCCAGCTGAATGGTTTTCTTCTGTCTGTTCCTGAGGATGTGGCGATATCAAAATTCTCTCAGCCTGGATCTGTGTAGGAAAAGAGCTTGACACCCATTGAAACCAGAAATCCCACTGTGAATTGGAAAGCCTCTGAGAAAAGACTCAATATAAATGCATATTCTTTGTGTGGAATTGTTTTCCCATGTTTACAGGTATCTATCAGTCTTTTTGTCTGTAGTTCAGTCTCAGGTGGCTAGAGACTGAGTAGCTGGCGTGTGCTTCCCTACACTCTGTTTGGTCAAAGCACTGCACATCCTTACACACTTGTGCATCATTATGTTCTATTAGCTCTAGAAAAATGTTCATCATTTAAAAGCCCAAAGCTTTTAGCAATTTTTATGGTATACTCTTGAAATATTTAATTTAATATTTAGCTTAATTTAATGTTTAATTTAAAATAATTAATTAGCCTATTCCCTACACACTTTGTAATACAAAGCATTTAACAAGATAAATTCTTTTAAGTGTTTCTTCTTAAATTACTTCCGTTTTTCCTTAAAAAAAAATAAACTCAAGTCAGCTTCAAAACTTTGGGGGTCATACTCAGGTAATAAAAGAACTCTAGTCACTTTGGTAATACAATAGTTTCAATAAAGTAAGTATAAATCCTGTCTCATGTAATAATCACAATACTGGACTTCATTCAAGATTAAAATTTCTCCTCATCCTGCAGGAAAGAAGCCTTCAGTGGGAATTGAGGCTTTGTCTCTACCTACAGCCTTGTATCTCTGATTAACAGTGGTTTCTAAACTGTCAAAGGTCAAAGTGAGGGAAAGTAGAGAAGAATAGTAAAGGCCAACTTCTGTTTTAACCAATTCTTGCATGAGAAGGAAGGAAGGAGAAAGGGAGGGAGGGAAGGAGGGAGGGAGGGAAGAAGAAAGGAAGGAAGGAAGGAGAAAAGAAGAAATCTTTCTGGAGCAGATATTTAGAAAAGTAGAAACTTTATCACTAGATGAAGGAGACTTTTTCTCTTCTTAACCTTCTTCCTCCATCCCCAGTTACCCACTTATCCTCCCTAATAAGGCAAATTTTCTTATTCAACAGGCAGTATTCTCTAGACATTGGTACTTAATGAAACCATTTATAAAAAACCCTTGGAATTGTTTCAAAATTCCAATGTATCTTAGGCTTACCTGATGTGATAATAATATATAAGCAAAGGTTTTTTTAATTTTTTCTATAAGTCATGATGCATTTTTGTTTAGTCAATACTGAATGAGCATTTCAATTTCATAACCACAAGTCCCTGTATCTCTTCTGTGCAGTTCTAAGTTGTTGCTATGTGGTAAGCTTGACTTTCTAGAAAGGAAACAATGATAAATTCTAGTTCTTTTTTTTGCTGGTTCACCTAGTTTCTAAAATAATTTACTTTGATAATGTATAACTCCTCATTAAAGACATATATTACTGATGGACTGGCTTATTTTTAAATAAGTTATTTAAAAGAATTTATAGTTTAAAGTAACAACAAATTATAAACCATATGTAGAACACTATCTACAAATTACTTTTTAAAATATCTACTCTAGTTAGAATCTTTTGCAAACTTGCTAAGTTTTATACCCAGAGTTAGGTACCTCTATGATGGTATTTTCTCACTATCCTGGGGAAAGTCCCTCCACCCACAAGCACCTTTGGCAGTAGGTGGTCTCTAGCTTTGCTGACTCCTAAAGGTTTAATTTTTAAATATGTATTTCTGGTCTTTGCACATTTCTGCAGAAATGCCTTGCTAGGTATCTTGCTTTTAATTAAGTCTTCCTTAGCTAACTCCTGCATCTGGGTTGGTCTTTTCAACTGCATAACCATGGAAAATCTACCTCACTATGGTACCTTTATTCCAAACTTCATTTCTTAAGATGTCTTGTTTTAATCAAAACAGTTATGTGCAGCTTTTTTAGGCATAGTTAAGCACTGTTATTTTCTCTCTCATAAAGGGATAGTCACCTGGATTGCTCTGTTAATATCTAGCAAGTGTTCATTCTTCAGTATTATTCTTTCTTATCCTTTGAGTGTTAACTGTACTAAATTGACAGTCCCAAGTCATGCAGTATTTTATGAAACACTTGATTAGAGGGGCTACCTTAAAATAAATAAAAGCAAATTTTTAAATGGTTTTGAACATTTAGAAATTTAGCAAGCTGATCTTTGTGATTACTTAAATTCAGTTCATTTATATATAAGCCAAAGTCAGATTTTCATGTTGGTCTATTTTCTTGAAGCATTCTTTAAAAATTTTGACAAGTCTTTGAAGTAAAATTCAACAGCTTTAAGGACACTTAATTTAATTTTCTTTTTATATCTTCATCATGCTATGGTGAAAATAAGAATATTTTCATTGCAAAGTTTAATATAACCTTTGTGCTATATTTCTGCTTTTAAAAAGGATTTCTCTTAATCATTTTTAAATCCATCTTAAGCTATAAATGTATTCATTATTCTGTCACTCTATGAGTCTAATGGAAGAATAACAGCTGTTGTCTGGTCTCTAAATAACTGCAATAGGGGTTTTCAGAGTAATGTAGAGACAGTATCAGAACAGCACAAGCCACAGACACAATGCAAAATTAATTGAAAATTGGTGATCTGAGAGTTGGAGACACTTTTATGGCATGTAGACACTTTTATGGCATGTAAACACTTGTTCAGAAGCTAAAATAACAGTGATTCATTAATCCAATAGAATTTCCTCTTCTGGCATCTAACAGAAATGTTAATTGATTATCAATCATTACCTTATAATAAAAGGGCTGAAGTTTGCAATTCTGAATGTATAGCCAGAAAAATTATGTGAGAGATATAAATGTTATTAAAAAAAGACAAACCACTTCAAGCTAAATTGTTTTAAATTACATTGACCTCATCCCTGTACCTTTGAAACCTGTCCCTAATTAAAAGCAATTGATTCACTCTTCCATCTTTCTCCTAAAGGCTATCAGATCTCAAATTCGAAAGGTTAAGAGCTCCTTGCCAAATTATTCTGCAGTTGGGCTTCCCTTTGAGATTCTTAAATGATGACTAAGGCACAAAACAGATAAATAAAATAGTATTCAATGAATCTAACCTTAAAAATTAAAACGACATCTTGTTCCCATTGGAGAAGGTGGTAAAATTGAAGTACTTTTTGCCATAAAACCATTATAGCACAAAAACTTGGAAAAGCTGAGACATCAAAGTGAGATCTGAGAGGGGCCACCTTGCCAAAATTCAAGTTTCTCATCCACATCCAGAATAAAAAGGTCAAGTTTCTGGAAATTAAGACTGTGAAGAAGACTTCTTGGAAAGATTGTGCTGCATGGTAAGCATGATGCCCATGGGAGGGCAGGGGCATGAGTATCTACTGCACTGCTCAGCTCAGCTCTGGCTTCAGGATTACTGGAACCCTCAGAGGACTTGACAGGTGTTCACTGGAGCAGGGGGACATAACAGGTTGGTGTAAGCCTCACAACTGACAAAATGAAAACATGAGAGATGAGTCAAGTGGTCCGTGTTAGAAAAGGGAGACACATCTTGGAATTATATGCTCTCTTTTTCAAAGGCAAATCAAAGGTCCCTAAATCTCAGAGCCCAGATGGAGCCCTACTCAGAAGAGAGCCTAAAAGACACTGGGGAATATGCTGGCCTCATAATGCGAAATTGCATTGGTGAGGTCCAACTGCAAATTACAAATATCTTAGGTGGAGATAACACAAGCAACCTTACGGCAGTATCAATCAAGCAGTAATTCCCTGCATCCCTTTTCCTCCTGTACCTTCATGCCCCAAATAGTAAGAGATCATAAACTTCAGTAAGCAAGAATAAAAGAATAATAAAATCACTCACTGGAGAAGAGTGAATCTCTTCCCACTGTCTTGCAGATTCTCTCCTGCACCAGGCCCTAGTTGGGTGAGAAGAAAAGATTTAATACTTCAACAAGCTTGGAGTTGTGATTATTTCCCGGACCAGAAAATTTATACTACTAAATCAAGGCTGTGTTAACAACTTAAATCTACATAAGAACTTTGGTCACCTAAGAAACTAGGAGCTGGGCTCACGCCCAGCAGAGATCAGAAAGATCAAAGTTCAAGGCCAGCCTGGGAAAATAGTTCACATTACCCTATCTTGAAAATTCCCAACACAAAAAAGGGCTGATAGTAGAGTAGAGCACCTGCCTAGCAAGTGTGAGGCCCTAAGTTCAAACCGCAGTACCACTAAAAATAAAAAGAAATGAAACTAGGGAGGCCCTTTTGCCTGTCCTGTCCTTCATCCCAGTTGATAAATGGGAAACCAACACACCAAACAAATTTTAAAGGAAGAGTAGCGAAAGCAGTAAGTTTGGTTTAATTATTATATCCCTGAATTCTGGTTTTTTAATATCTAAGTACACAATGATTTTTAATTTAAATATTGTTTTATTAAGATATTTTATATTAACATTTTACACTATGAATTCCCTTACAAAATATAAGATTTTAAAAGATGAAATAAATTATATTTCTAAATGTCTTGGTAATGACAATGACCTCTTATTAAAATTAATATGTATAAATTCATGTTTAAATATTTTTCTTGAAAATTCTGAAATCAGGGTGTCTACTCTCTTCCAGTCTGATTACACCAATGCTGTTTTCATCTCATTACATGGCTGATAATAGCTCCTGCTAGAAATAGGACAAGTATTGGCTCTGTCCCTTTCTTGTCTTTTACTTGCACTTTGTTTATTAGTATTACCTATGAATCATCATTTCTTAAGAATTTAGTTAAGATACTTGGACATTTTGTTCTACGATGCTAAAACTAGAAAATGTAACTTGTAATCTGTGTGACTGGGCTTTCATAAACTGCCATGTATCATAATGCACTGCAAGGTAAGTGTATTACACAGCTTTGCTGGCAATCACCTTAGAATCCTCTGCATTATGGAACTCTCTCTCTTTCTTCAGGGTTGCCTAATACCAGAAGAGAGATTACTGGAAAACCAAAGAAGTTAATGATTCAAAGACCCTCAGTTTCTTTCTTTTTTTTTTTCATTTATTCACATATATTACATTGTTTGGGTCATTTCTTCCCCCTGTCCCCCTCCCCCACCATCTCCCCTCCCTCCCTACATAGTTTCTAGGCAGAACCTGTTCTGCCCTTATCTCTGATTTTGTTGAAGAGAAGACATAAGCATAATAAGGAAGACATAGCATTTTTGCTAGTTGAGTTAAGGATAGCTATATAAAGAGATTCCTAGCATTGCTTTCATGTACAAATGTGTTACAACCCAGGTTGATTCATCTCTAACTGATCTTTACACTGGTTTCTGATCCCCTTCTCATGTTGACCTCTGTCTCTTTAAGGTTTCTGTGTTAGTTCCTCTGGAGTGGGGACATCAAATGCTTTCATGTTTTGGGTGTTCTCCCCTTGTCATGTGATCCAAGTCCAACAACATTGCTGCATTTGCCCTAGATCTAAAGACCGCATATGAGGGAGAAAATACAATTTTTGGACTTCTGATGTTCTCAGAATGATGTTCTGCAGTTCCATCCATTTACTTGCAAATGATAAGATTTCATTCTTCTTCATGGCTGAGTAAAATTCCATTGTGTATAAATACCACATTTTCTTGATCCATTCATCAGTAGTTGGGCATCTTGGTTGTTTCCATAACTTGGCTATTGTGAATAGTGCAAAGACATTCACTTTCAAGGGCCCCTGCCACAATTTATTTGAAACTACTATTTCTTCCCACTACCATTTTCCCATTTATCAAACATGGCTTCATATCAGACGGACATGCTGACAGTTCAACAGCAGGCATTTTTGTGAGTCTAAGTGGAAGTAGAATGGGATGTATTTAGTTTAGGCTCACAATGTTTTTTTTTTATCAGTTTTTTTTTAGTATTGGAGATAGAATCCAAGGCCTCACACTTGCTAGGCAAATACTCTACCACTTGAAGTATGCCTCCAGCTCTTTAGTTTTAATTAATTTTTAAGATGGTATATCACTGACTTTGCCTAGGCTGCCTTCTAACTCATGATCCTCCTGCCTCTACCTCCCAAGTAGCTAAGATTACAAGAATGTGCCACTACAACTTTTTTTTCAATTTTTCTTATTGTCTACTAACTGTACAAACAGATGGATTTCATTATGACACTTCCATATATGTATATAATGCACTTTGATCATATTCACCCCTTTATTACCCCTTCTTATCTCCCTCTCCTATCTTCTTTTCCCTTTCCAGATCCCTAAAATCCCTGTTTTACTATCATGTCCTTTTTTTTCCCCCTAAATCCCACATATGAATAGAAAACATTCAATCCTTATCTTTGTGAGAATGGCTTATTTCACTTAACATGATGATCTTGAGTTTCATCCATTTTCCCACAAATGGCATAATTTTTCTTTATGGCTGAATAAAACTCCATTGTTTGTATGTATCACATTTTCTTTACCCATTCATTCATAGACAGCCATCTAGGTTGATTCCATAATGTAACTATTGTGAATAGTACCAACATAAACATGTGTGTGCAGATATCTCCACAGTAAACTCACTTTGATTCATTTAGGCGTATAATCAGAAGTAGTGGACTGGCTTACATGGTAGTTCTATTTTTAATTTTTTGAGGAACCTCCATACTGATTTCCACAGTGGCTATACTTGTTTATATTGCCACCAGCAGTGTATCAAGGTTCTTTTCCCCCAATGTCTTCACCAACATTTGTTATTTTTTGAATTCTTGATGATAGCCATTCTGACTTGGGTAACATGAACTCTCACTGTAGTTTTGATATGTGTCCCTGCTGGATAAAGATGTTGAATATGTTTTCATGTATTTATTGGACATTTGTATTTCTTGTTCGAAAAGTGTCTGCTGGATGACATGATCTTATACCTAAGAGACCCAAAAAAAACTCCACCCAAAAACTCTTACTAGATACCATAAACAGCTTCTGCAAAGTAGAAGGATACTAAATCAACTTACAAAAATTAGTAGCCTTTCTATACATCAACAATGAGCAGATTGAGAAAGAATAGAGGAAAACAATTCCATTTACAATAGCTTCCAAAAAGAAAAAAATCAAATACCTAGGAGTAAACTTAGCAAAGAATGTAAATGACCTCTACAAGGAAAACTACAAACTACTGAAGAAAGAAATCAGAGAAGACTACAGAAGGTGGAAAGAGCTCCCATGCTCATGGATTGGCAGAATCAACATAGTAAAAATGGTTATGCTAACAAAAGCAGTCTACGTGTTCAGCACAATTCCCATCAAAATCCCAATGACATTCTTCACAGAGATTGAAAAATCTACCCTAAAGTTCATTTGGAAACACAAAAGACTGCAAATAGCCAAGGCAATACTGAGCAAAACGAACAACACTGGAGGTATCACAATACCCAACTTCAAACTATACTATAGAGCCATAGCAATAAAAACAGCATGGTACTGGCACGAAGACCAGTGGAACAGAATAGATGACCTGGATATGAATCCACTCAGCTTTGCCCACCTAATTTTTGACAAAGGTACCAAAAACATACAATGAGAATAGACAGCCTTTTCCACAAATGTTGCTGGGAAAACTAATATCTCCATGCAGAAAACTGAAACTAGATCCATGCTGTCACCTTGTACAAGTATTAACTCAAATTGCATTAAGGACATTAATATCAGACCTGACACCTTAAATCTAGTACAGGAAAGAGCAGGGAATACACTTGAAGCAATAGGCATAGACAAGGACTTCCTCAGTAGAAATCAAGCAGCTCAACAACTAAGAAAGAATTGACAAATAAGACTACATCAAATTAAAAAGCTTCTGCACAACAAAAGAAATTGTCTCTAAATTGAAGAAGCCACCCACAAAATGGAATAAAATCTTTGCTAGCTATACATCAGACAAGGAACTGATAGCCAGAATATACAGGGAGCTCAAAAAACTAAACTTCCCCAAAATCAATGACCCAATAAAGAAATCGGCAACTGAACTAAGCAGAACTTTTTCAAAGGAAGAAGTCCAAATAACTAAAATACACATGAAAAAATGCTCACCATTCCTGGCCATAAAGGAAATGCAAATCAAAACCATGCTACGATTCCACCTCACTCCTGTTAGAATAGCTACCATCAAGAACACCACCAACAGCAAATGTTGACGAGGATGCAGGGAAAAAGGAACCCTTATACACTGCTGGTGGGAATGTAAGCTAGTACAACCACTACGGAAAACAATATGCGGTCTCCTCAAAAAACTAAAAATAGATCTGCCATACTATCTAGCAATACCACTCCTAAGGATAAATCCAAAAGAATATGAGTCAGGTTACCACAAAGGCACTTGCACACCCATGTTTATTGCAGCACTATTCACAATAGCCAAACTATGGAAAAAAGATGCCCCACTACTGATGAATGAATTAAGAAAATGTGATATTTATACACAATGGAATTTTACTCAGCCACAAAGAAGAATGAAACTTTGTCATTTGCAGGTAAATGGATGGAACATCATCTTAAGTGAAGTTAGTCAGGCTTAGAAGGCCAAAAGTCACATGTTCTTCCTCATATGCAGATTATAGACCTAAAACAAATGAAGCAATATTACTGGCCACAGGTCACTTTAAGGGGAGGCCATGCACGGTAGGAATAGGGAAAGGGAAGGAAACCAAAAACTTGAATGTGGTTGATGTGCTCACTGTGTAGGAATGAATAAAGTAATCTTAAACTGACTGAGGCCACTATGGGAAGGAGACTAGGGAGTAGTGAAGAGGACTGGTAGAGATGAACCAATTTGGGTTGTAATACATGTATGCATGGAAATAACAGAAGGAATCTCCCCGTGTAGCTATCTTTATCTCAAACTAGCAAAAAAGCCATGTTTCTCTTCTTATCTTTTATGTTTTTTTCTTCTAAAAAATCAGAGAACAGGAAGGTGGAACAGGTTCTACTCAGAGGGGAATGGGGGTTGGCACCAGTGGGAGGGGGAGGTGGTGGAGAAAGGGGTAGGAGGATGAATATGGCCCAAATAATGTGTATACATGTACATATGCAAAAATGATACCTGCTGAAAGGGTTCCAGAAATCGGGGGAGGGGAGGTTAAAGAGAGTAGTGGAGGGGGTGATTCAAGTAGGATATATTTATACATTGTAAGAACCTTTGTAAATGCTACAATGTACCCTTTGCCCATAATTGATTAGATTATTTCCTCTTTTGATATTTAATTTCTTAAATTCTTTGTATATACTGGATATTAATGTCTTGTCAGAATGTATAGCTAGAAAAGATTTTCTCCCATTCTATAGACTACTCTTCATTCTAGCAACTGTTTCTTTTTCTATACAGAAACTTTTTAACTTTATGCAATCCCATTTCTCAATTCTTGCTATTATTTCTTGAGCTATTAGAGTGCTATTCAGAAAGTCTGCCTGTGCCTAAATCCTGAAGTGTTTACCCTATGACTTACTCAAATAGTTTCAAAGTCTCAGGTCTTATGTTAAGGTCTTTGATTACTTAAAGTTATTTTGTTTTTTCCCAGGGTGAAATATAGCAATTTAGTTTAGTGAGTATCTAGTTTTCCCAGTAACACTTGCTAAAGAGATGTTTTTCCAATGTATGTTTTTGGCACCTTTGCCAAGAATCAGATGGCTATAGCTAAATGGGTTTGTTTCTGGTGTTCTATTTCATTGGTCTACACATCTATTTTTGTGCCCGTACCATGCTATCTTTCTCACTATAGTTCTGTAGTATAGTTTGAAGTTGATATTGTGAGTGCTCTTTTTGTTAGGATTGCTTTGGATATTTGGAGTCTTTTGTGTTTCCTTATGAATTTTAGGATTTTTTTTTATTTCTGTGAAGAATGCCATTGCAATTTTGGTGAGGATTGCATTGCATCTGTAGATGCTTCTGGTGACATTTTAAACAATTCTTTAAGAATTTTAACAATATTAACAATTCTACAATTTAATTTTGCTGATCTATGAACATAAGAGATATTTCCATGTTCTAGTCTCCTACAATGTCCTTCTTCAGTGCTTTATATCTTTCAATGTAGAGTTTTTTAACATCTTTGGTTAAGTTTATGCCTAGGCATTTTATTTTATTTTTTGGGTCTGTTATAAATGGGATTGTTTTTCCTGACTTCTTTTTCAGAGTTATAATTGGTGTATCAAAAAGCTACTAATTTAGTATGTTGATTTTGTATCCTGCTTCTTTGCAGAAGATATGTATTAGATCTAAGACTCTTGTGGTAGTTTTTAGGATCAAACATTTCAAAAGGTACAGAAAAGGCCTTTGATGAAGTTCCACAAATCTTCATGATAAAAGCCCTAAAGAAACTAGAAATAAAAGGATCACACATCATCATAATAGAGGCTGTATCTTCTGCAATGCTGACTTGATGGACATAAATTGATTTATTTTGTGTTTATCTTAGAAGGTCTTTATTTTTCCATCAATTTTAAAGGATAGATTTGCTAGATATAGTAATCCTGTTTGGCAATTGTTTACTTTCGACTCATGAAGTAAATTATTCCATTACTTCCTGGCTTTAAGGTTTCCTGCTGAGAGGTCTTAATGTAATTCTGGTGACTTTGCCTTTGTAAGTAACTTGGCACTTCTCTCTTTCAATTTTTAATGTTCTTTCTTTGTTCTTTGTGTTCCTGGCATTTTAACTAAAATGTGATGCAGAAGGTTGCTTTTCTGGTTATACCTATTTGCAGTTCTAAATTACCTCATGCACTTTCCCCATACTTGGGGAATTTTCTGCCATAATTTCATTAAATAGGTTTTGTATGACTTTAGTTTGTGTCTCAGCTCATTCTTCTACCAAAGGATTCCTAGGTTGCCCCTTGATTGCAGTGTTCTTGAAAGTCGTGGTTATGATTATTTGTTTTCTTTATCACACTACCTGAATGTAATATTCCTTAATCAGTCTTGTCTTCAATCCATGATATTCTTTCTTCTACTCAACCTAGTCTAAGACATTTCCTTCTTCTGCAAGACATACTCTATTAAGATGATGCTTCCCACTGCATTTTTTTTTATTTCATTTATTCAACTTTTAATTTTCTAAGATTTTTTTAGGATCTCTTTCATTTTGCTGAATTTCTCATCCAAGTTGATGAATGTCTCACCCAAGTCTTGAATAGAATATGACCCATATACTATTTGATAATATCATGTAGCATAGCATTGAGAGTATAAAATGACCATTTGTAGCAGGATACTACTATTTCAAAAGTCATCTGATTGAAATTAAAAACAAAAAGCTAAAATGTTCTCTGCAAGAACCAGATGAACGCCAAAGCATGCTCACATGCCTTCTTCAGAATAGATTAGATAATTATAATAGGTTAGCATTTGTGGGAGAATTTTAAGATGTCTCAATGTCATATTTTACCCATTAAAATCAATTCTTCATCTTTCTTAGGTAACATATATTTCTTTGAGCTCCAAAACCTTATTGAGCTCTTAACATGTGTTCTCTCATTAAATCCTCACAAGTAATTCAAATGGAATTGTTATATCTACCATTTTCTTCTCTACAGTCTAATAAAAGAGCCTTTTTTTTAACTCCTTTGTTAACTCTCATTCACATTTGGTTTATCTTTCAACTGTGACTCATCAATTTAAAGCCAAATAGTCAAAGATAATGCAGTTTCCAAATAATTCATTCTTGTCAGCATTATTTGGTAGTAATAAGGCAGCTTTCCTCCACTGTCACCACTCACAGTAGACTGAAGACTCCTGCTTCCTTCCTGTTTTCTTCCTATTCATCCCTTGAAGAATAGAAAGAAAGCCCAGGGAGCTGGGCTGATGTGCTGAATCTAAGGCAGGGGACCCACAAGATACTAGTCTTTAAAATACATATTCTCTTTGACCCAATAATTTCACCTACTTTGAAAAAAAATTCCTAGAAAGGTAGTAAAACATAAAAACCAAGTTGTTTCCAGATGTTTATAACAATAAAAGGTTATAAATACACTAAATTTAGCTGGGAGTGTAGCTCAGTGGTAGAAAGCACATGCTTAGCATGCACCTGAGTTTGATCTTCAAGCCCTCCAATAATACAATATAAATAAATAAATACATACATATATAAAAATACTAAAGGACTAACAGAAAAAAGTTCAGTAAATTTTGATGATTAATAAGATAGCTATTTAGTCATTCAAATATATACATGTATGTTTTTAAAGCATCTTGAGTGATGTACTAAAATGCTAAAAATGTACTGCAATATATACTATGTACTATATGCAATAAATACTATGTACCAAAATATATCATACTTTAAAATACACATAAAAAATTTATTTTAAAATAACTCATTTATAACAATTTATAAAACTTATATCATATATAAACAGTTTTGAACAATTCTTAGTGTTTCTCCCTTTTTTAAAATGTTCTGTTTTTCTACCTTGAATGTGTATGATTTTGTTTGTTTGCTTGTTTTGTTTTGTTGGTGGCTCAAACTCAAGGTCTCACACTTGCTGGGCAAGCACTCAACCATTTGAATTATGCCTCCAGGCCTTTGTGCTTTAGGTTATTGTTTTAGATAGGATCTTGTGTGTTTGCCCAAACTGGCATCAAACTTGAGTCCTCTTACCTATGCCTCTCACCTAGCTAGGAATACAGATGTGCACCACCACACACAGCTATTTGTTGAAGTGGGGTCTCACTAACTTTTTACCAGGCTGGTCTCAAATGGCAATCCTCCCAATCTCCATCTCCTAAGTAGCTAAGGTTACAGGCATGAGCCACCACACTTGACTTGAATGTGTAATTTTTAAAAGCAGAACTACTACATATAATGAGATAGACTTGAATTCTGTTCAACAGATATTTACCAGTAATGTATTACACAATTAAGTTTATTGAACATTCCTGTAGTCAACTATGTACATAACTGTAGATGCAATGAAGATTATAATATGGTCACTACTCTTGATTAGCTCACAGTTTAGCAAGAGGAACAAATAACTATTCAAGGCTACATATTACAGCAGTTGCTAAAAGAGAGCATAAGGGTACAGTGGCAATACAAAGAGGACGTGGTCATCTCAAATTAGGCAAATCATAGGTAAATAAAAATAAGAGAGGGCATTCCAGATAGAATAAATAACATCTACATATGCTAGGCTGATTTACTACAATGAAAAGTCAAAGAAGGTAAATGGAAACATGAAGACAGAAAGAAGGTAAGCACCAGGTCATGATGGACTCTTGAGTGCTAGGTCACTATGCCCTCTAGCATTGAGGCATAGAATCTAGAGCTACACTTTCTAATATGGTAGCCACTAGCCACATACAGCTACTCCATGTTTAAACATACTGTAAATATAAAATATGACATCAAATTGTAAGATAGTATTAAAATGTAAGGCATTTCAATAATTTTAATATCGATTATGTGCTGAAATGGTATTATATTTTACATATTGTATTAAATTAAATATAGAATTAAAACTACTATTACTTTTTTATTTTTATAATGTGGCTTTTAGACATTCTAAACTACCTATGGGACTTTTATATCATGTGATCAGCCCTGTTTTAGAAAATCTGTTCTAAAAAACAGATTACAAGGCACAATCCTGGAAGGAAAAAGAGTAGTTAGAAGGTTTTTAAAGAATCCAGGGAAGAGGCAGTGAGGGACTAAATCATGTAAGTACAAGGGATAGAAAGCAGGAGATTAAGTTATAAGAATGAGACTATACTAACAAAACCACATCAGCTGTGTAAGAAACAAGGAGTTGGTAAAGTGTCTGGAATGCCTCAGTTTTTTGGTTTGATAACCTGACAAATAGTAGTAACCTTACACAAAATAAGGAACATCATATCTGAGTATGCAAGTTCATTTATTCAGATATTTATTTTCTCCATGCTAGTTATTATCTAGTTGGATAGGTGGTAGAGATCTACTAGTGATAAAACAAATGAGACACCTGCTTTTCTAGAGCCTACTTAACTCTATTGGGAATAAAAACTGAGCTCAACCTGGCTATGTTTAAAGTGAGATAACTCTGGAACATTCAGGTAGAAATGTCAATCAGACACTTAGGTGTTTATGTATAAAATTTAGTGGAAGGATACAGATAGCAGTAGCTTGAGCTTTATGAATCAATATGATAATTCCATCTAAAGACAGCATGTAAAGAACAAAACCCTTAGGAACACCAGCTATTTAAAAGTAACACAGATAAGGAGGGATCAGTAAAGGAGAAAGTTCAAAGAGAAGTAGCAGAAAACAGTTTCACAAAAGCTAAGAAAGGAGAAAGTTTTAACAGTGGGCAACAGTGTCAAAATGAGCAGTTTGGCTAATATAAAGACTATCAAGTATCCATGGGGTTATGTAGCTAAGAGGCTGTATTACTCACCTTTGAAAAGGCATTTTAAGTGCAATGGTTGGGGTTAGAAGCCAGATTTTAAAGTTCTGAATAGAGGTGAGGAATGCACTGCTCCTCTGAAGAACTTGCTTGTGAAGAATTGTGGCTGGAAAAGATATAAGCTCAAGAGGGAGCCTAAAATGAGATTCGAACATGTTTTCTGAAGTGTGAGGTCCTGAGTTCAAACCCCAGTACCACTTAAAAAAAAAAGTCAAACATGTTTTCTGGAATTACGGAATGACCATAGGAAGGAATGAAAACAGAGGAACAAGTGATGAATAAGATATCATGGGAATTTAAAGCAGATGGGATGAAAAGCACTGAGCAATAGGCTAGTCTTGAACACAAAATGGAACACCTCTGCCTGACACTGTAGGTGTCAGGAAAAAATTTAAAAGGCAAATGTAGAGCAGGCACTGCTGGCTCATGCCTGTAATCCTAACTACTCAGGAGGTAGAGATCAGGAGGATTGAGATTTGAGGACTGCCTAGGCAAACAGCAAGACCCTATCTCAAAAATACCCAACACAAAAAGGGCCTGGCAGAATGGCTGAAGTGGCAGAGCACCTGCCTAACAAGTGTGAGGCTCTAAGTTCAAGCCCCAGTATTGACAAAAATAAAAGGCAAATGTATAGGGAGTTGAGTAGGGACTTGAAAGAGTTCCTGCCTCATGAGATGTACTCCATTTACTTTTAGGATGATTAACTTGGGAGAGTAGAGGTTGAGTCAAAGACCACAAGATAGGAATGAAAGTTTGAAACCACTGTAAAAGGGTTCAACTGAAGAGTAAGGTAACAAAAATGAATAAAAAGAATATCCAGTAGTCCTGAGTGTTCAGATTGTGAACCATATGCTTACATGATATGAATAGCTCCCATTGTGTGTTTTCTCTGTAGCTGTGCCAAACAGTCAATATGTGGTAATGAAATAATTCAATGCAAAGGTTCATTCAAAGTCTCAGATTTGCAGAGCGCTAAAAGCAGAAAAATGATTTAGGAATCTCAGGGTGAAAGTAGGAGAGAAGTTCAAATCATTGATTATAGAATAGTGCCTGATAAAGGAAGTGAAGATAGATGCAGAAAAATAAATGAGAGTCAAGAGATTGGAGGATAAGGATGATGAGCTGCTGGAAGGAAGCTATAAATAAAAAATGATGTTTCTACAAAATAGCAATAGCTTGTCAGTAAAAATAATAGCTATTATCTATTAAGCAATTACTATGTAACAGACAGTGCTTTGATTTATATATATAATTGTGATGACAACTCAATAAGGAAGGTATTGTTAGCTTCTGTTTTCTTTTAGATAAGAACATGAAAGTACTATAAGTTGAAATAACTTGCAAAGATCACAGAGCCAGTAGGTAGCAGGGGCCACTTTCTTATCTACTGGGCAGGACAAAGTCAAAGACATAAAGATATTGTTTATTTACAAAAGAACAAGATTACATAGAAAACAGAAGGAAGTGGGCAGGGAGAGTAGTAGGGTGAATGAGGTAAACTTAGAGGAGATAAGAATAAATACTTGAGGAGAACTACAATTTTAATGGTGGTATAGGTTTACCAGAATGAATAGCAATGAAAAAATAACTGACCCTAGATTTCCTACCTTTACAAATAAAATTATTGGTGCCAGGCTCATACTTGTATCATACACAGT
This sequence comes from Castor canadensis, assembly GCF_047511655.1. Classification (NCBI taxonomy): domain Eukaryota; kingdom Metazoa; phylum Chordata; class Mammalia; order Rodentia; family Castoridae; genus Castor; species Castor canadensis. The sequence goes on from NC_133394.1 coordinate 61,219,623, forward strand.
TCAGACAATAAAGTTGAAAGGCCCCATGCCAGCCCCCGTGGAGTTTATACATACTAGAGACAAATTAAACAAGCATTTTTAAAAGCATAATATAACTCAGAATAAGAAAATGTCAGAAAGGTGGAACTAATATGTTCTAGTGTCCAAATTTTTTAAATAATGCATTTGCCAAGACATATATATATATATATATATATATATATATATATATATATATTAAAAAAAGATGTGATGCTCTTGGAAACACAGGACTGAACTAAGTGTAGAAAGGTGAGGCAGTGTATTCTAGGGAGCAGAAACTGCATAAACAAAACCATGGAGGTATGCAGGCCCAGGAAACCTGGAGTACAGCCGATCACAGAAGGGGTACAGAAGATAAAACTGGAAAGGTAAACTGGGACCATATTGTAACTTAGGGGGACCCACTAATTTTATTTAATACAAAAGGTGAAGAAGCACTCTGAGAGGGCTTAAACCAAGAAATTATAGAATAAGAAATCTGGCCCAGTACATCATTAGAATTGCTTTTCTGCTCAGAATTTTTCATTTATTTCCCAAAAAAAGGGATGTGTTCATATGATTGGGTATAATCATGACAGTGATGAAACCCATATATTTTTCATTATGATAAAAATGAAACTTCCAGTTTGATCACTGCCTCATAAAAATAAACTGGTTTCCTTATTTTTTCCCCCTAAAGAGCTCTGGTCTGGAGAAAAAAAAATAGGAGAAAAAGAACAGAAAGTAAATTGCATCATATTTGTCCTCTGCCATACAACATTTAAAATGCCATAAATTAAAGTAAAAATGAGCATGAAAGGCAGAAGTTATATACAGTAATAAATATCTGAGAACTACAAAGGAAATGGAGAAGAATTTTGCTTTAGGAAAAAAAAAACAAAGGATTAAAGAAAATTAGGAATCAATTGCACATATCTATTTGAACCAGTTTTTAAGCAGTATTTGTGCATCTTCACACATCTGTCAGTAGAGCAGAAGGCCTGGAAAGGGATGGACAAGGGCACACAACAAGGTACTCTTTGTGCAAGCACAACTGTAAGTCTAGGGCATCAAAATATATTTTTGAACTTTATAAGACATGGTTGTTTTTAAAATGTATTCAAAAGGACCATTACAGAGCAACCAATAATCTGAATCTTTTCTGTGAGAATAAACATATTCATTTCCACAAGAAATAAACATTTCTATGGGAAAACTGGGTATCTCAAATTGTGTTCTTATAAGAATACACCTGCATCAGGACTAGATCTCTAAAATGCAGGTGCCAGGGCCCCCTCCTAACAGAAAATCAGAGTCTCTGAATGTAAGGCCTAGTGACAGAACATTTAAAAATTTTGTATGCTTTGTATACATCTAAAGCTTTTGAATCTTTGGTCATCTGGACAGATACTGAAACAAAACTGAGAGAATGTAGGGGATTTTTTTTCTTCCTTTTGAATTTCGAATCTTTTCACAAACAAAAGTTAAAAGATTGGGCACCATATTAATATTTGCATCCCCAGAACCAGGCAGAAGCATCTAGAAAATAGCAGAATGATCAAATTTGTGGATTTGAACTGCGCAACATGGTCATGAACGGCATAATTTATAACCAATAACATACCTTCTCCTATATCCAGTTTCCTCTGCTCTCCCCTGATCTTCTCAAAAGGAACTGCAGTTCCTTTTGCACAGACTCATGTCCTCCTTATTCTTCTTGGAAGTAATTATACATCTCCCATACTAGGACCATGATAAAGTCATTGGGGTTTATCTTGAAGATTTTGCAAATAGTATCTTTTTCTTTTTTCATAAATACAAGTGTACATGGCATTTGCCTTTTGTCTTCTACAGAAAAAAAATCACAGATAAGTATCTTGTTATGCAAGATCTTTTTTCAACTATTAATCAAATAAACTTTATACCTCTAGCACAGTTTGCAGTGACTTGAATTTGAAGCAGCTAATATTTTTAGTAACAACTAATTAATAATAGTGTGCTCATAGCAAAAATTATTGTAGAAATGCACTTGTAACTTCTTTTGGCATTTTCCTTCTCATTGGAATCTCCAAGAATAATAAAAATAATTTTTGACCTATTGTCATAAAAAAATAATGTCTGGGACAGGGATGTAGCTCCATAGTAGAATGCTTGGCTAGCATCCACAAGGCCCTGGGTTTGGTTGGCAACACTAGAAAAAAATAAATAAATAAAAATAAAACCTCAGTTCTGAAGCATTCAAGATTATTAAGGATATCTTTTTTAGTAAAATACTAGTATCTCCTTTCCTTAAATTGGTAACCTTTTCAAGCTTTTCTTTGTTTCTTTCTGTGCCATGCAGAAATTGTTGTCAGGTGAGGAATTACCAAGAAATGAACTTTGTAAATGTCACAGGTCAGAATGGGTAAGGAAGATATGCTGCCTGGAAAGCAAGCTGACCTAGTGACCAAACATTCATATCTGTTCTCACCATCCAGTGGCTTGTTGTATATACCCTGATAACTAAAAAGTAATACAAAAAAAAACTTGGAAAAGTTACATGTTCAGCTAAAGATATGCAATAGTCTATGTCAGAGTGAATAGTGATTCATTAAAAAATACTTTAAAAAGAAATTGAAATGTTTTATATCCTGAAGAACCATACTCCCTTATTACCTTCTATTTCTTTAGGAATGCAAAAACAAATCCCAGGCTGGAGTCCAAAGTCTAAAAGGGTCAAGAGATGGCACACATTATAAAAAATCTCACTTCAAAACAGTCCTTTTGTTTATGGTACAATTTGCATTACGTTAAAGTTGCTATATAAAGATAGGAATGTAGCTTTTCTTTTACAGGACTAAGTTCAATACCTTTTAAGTACTGCTTTAATTCTTGCAAATCAGGTTCAATTTCATTAAAATCAACATAACTAACTAGCTCATAACTCATTTGGGGTAGCCTGTCCATCAGAGAGACTACTGTTTTTTACTTTCCATAGTCATGGACAAAGAAAAGTGATAATCTGCTTTTCTTATCACAGCACAAAATGTTTTGTGTGGTTGAATACTGAATTCAACAGGAGCTCAAATACATTAGAGTCATGAAGTCATATAGTAACTCTAAGTTTCTCATTTTCTGTCCAATGAACATATTGTTCAAGTGAAATGTGACACATATAGATTTACTGCTAGATCTTTAATAAAAATAAAGAAGTTTTTAAAAGTAGCTAACTGGGTTAATATGTATTTTAAACGTATTCAAAATTTCCTCTTAAGAGAAATGTAATTTGAAGTAACATTTTACTAGTGTTACTAAGCTGCATTCAAAAATGTGCTATGTAAAACAAAGACTGCCTCTTACAGGCCTTAGAAAAGAACTTCCAAATTTGAGAACAATTTTCATAAGTTTCTACTGTTTTGATAAACTTTTGAAATTAAAAAGAGAGAATAATAAAAGTTATAACATCCAGATGTGGTCGTCCACACCTGCAATCCTAGCACATGGGGGGATTGAAGCAAAAAGATTATGAGTTCAAAGCCAGCCTAGGTTACACAAGAAAACCTTGTCTCTCTCTCTCTCTCTCTCTCTCTCTCTCTCTACACACACACACACACACACACACACACACACACACACAAATCAGAATGGCAGGTGCTGTAAAAACTAACTAGAAGAATAAATTTAAAGGTCTCATTTTTCACAAAGATCCAAAATGATAAAAAAAAATCTACCTTATCAATTCCATGACTGCATCAGTACACTGATAGCTATTGAAAATTATCCTTCAAGTAAAATTTTTGTTTGTGAAAGTTCTGAGATTTAATATATGCTTTGGCAGAATGAATAGAAATACAATTAATTTTTTTTCTTTTTTTCTTTTTTTTTTTTTTGGTGCTGGGGTTTAACTCAGGGCTTTGCACTTGCTAGGCAGGCACTATACAACTTGAGCCACTCCACCAGTCTTTTTTTATGTTGGGTATTTTCAAGATAGGGTCTCATGGCTTTGAACTGCTATTCTCCAGATCTCTGCTTCCTGAGTGGATAGGATTACAGGCATGAGCCACGACTAAATGTTCTTGATCACAATTGACTTCAACAGGAAAAGTTTATAGAATTTGTTCCATAGAATATAGGATATTACTAGTTTCTATTATTTAGAGTTGTAACTAATTACTTTTTCTGTACATTATCTTTCAAATCTTAATATTATCTTTCTCTGATCTCTCTTTATCTCAATGAATTTTCTTTCAACATCTTAATGAATGACCTGTTATATTCATTATTATGATGAGTATAATAGCCATTACTACTATTCATTCAAATGACTTCAGATATTTTAGGAGAATACTATTATCATTTATAGCAGCATAATGTCACAGTGGTTTGCTTTGCTATTGAAAAATCTCGTACAGAAAAATTCTTTCCATTTGTCAACAACTAATCAACAAAAATTATTTGCATTCACTTAAGGCAGTGACTTTTAAAATGCCCATTCTACATTCTAGGCCAATTGAATCAAATCCTACAGAATTCAAATTTATTTTATTATGAAATTTCCCCATATTTTCAATGCATGGCTCCAATCTCGGTCAGATGCTTACATAGCAAGAGTTGATTTTACATAACAAGAGTTGATTTTTTTAGCATTGAAAACTTTTCTTAAAGGAGATATTTTATATTGCGAATAATAATAAACCCAATGACTAGGAAATAGGGTTTGAAAATATTACTGATAGAAAATAACACTCAGGCATCATGTGTTTAGCTCCTAAGAAATGCAGAGGGCATTAACTTAATGCTAATAGTAACTATTCATTTATACCTCTTAACTGGAAATAATACAGTATAAACCAAATTAAATAGATTAAGATTATAAAATCCCAACCTAATGCAATCCTGGTGCTCCAAATGACTCAGAGTTCACACATCCTGAGGCATTATGTGTCAATGTCTAGGACTTTATTCAATATTAGTTTTATTGCACCAGTATGGGTAGATAGCAGCTATTAGATTTTGAACTTATTTTGTGTTATTAAATGTTAAAATTTCAGAAAAAAATGCTCATCAATGTTTGCTAATAACACATCCCATGTTATGCATTAACGTTAAGATATCTCCAAAGTCCTTATATAGACTAGTTGAGAAACAATCTAGCTGGGTGGGGTGGCTTATATCTGTAATCCTAGCTACTTGAGAGGCAGAGATCAGGAGGATCACAATTTGAGGACAGTCCAGGTATAAAGTTTACAAGACCTCATCTCAACCAATAAATACTGGGCTTGGTGTGTGCCTGTCATCCCAGCTAAGGCAGGAAAGGTAAGTAGGAGGATCGTGGTCCAGGCCTGCGAAGCATAAAGTGAGAATCTATCTCAGAACAACCCAAGCAAAAAGGGCTGGTGGTATGGCCGAAGAGGTAGAGCACCCACCCAGCAAGTACAAGACCCTAAATTCAAACCCCAGTACTAGAGGAGAGGAATATACGTATGTATATAGAATATGCGTAATATGTATATATACGTATATGTATATAGAATATATGTAATATATATAATTGTTATGATTGTTATGATTATACTGCCCTCTAGTGTCAACTGGTGTTTACACAGACGTTCATTTGCCTTTTTCAGATCAGTATTTTCATGACCCATTTGTCCAACTATGGAAACGACCGGCTGGGATTATATACATTTGTTAATCTGGCTAACTTCGTGCAGACTTGGACCAACCTGCGTCTTCAAACTCTGCCTTCAGTGCAGCTGGCTCACAAGTATTTTGAGCTCTTCCCTGATCAGAAAGACCCTCTCTGGCAGGTAAAATTGATTCAATAAATAATATGAGAAATATCTTGTAGTTCTGTGAGATAATCCAGGTATGAAGAGTGAAACCATCTGAAAGCAGCTGCATATTTGGGAAATGTTAAGTATATTCAAGAAACTACTTTTTCCTGAACTGTAGTCTCATTGATACACATTAGAAATTATGGAATTTTCAGTGATGTATTCTGTTGGTGGGAATACTCTTCAATCAAGAGTAAGAGATCAATTTTCAGACTGCAATTGGTTAAAAGAGTTCATGATACTCAGGTTGCATGTTAGGCAGGAGCCAAGTGATCAGCCCTGAACACATTCCCCTTTCCCTAATGACTGAACCACATGGGAAGGTCTCTGAGAGGGCTGCTTTTGGTATTATGTTTCAGTTGTTATAACAAGCATCTTTTCATCTTAACCACTACAAATCACCAAATGCTAGCCACTGAAAAGACATGCATTTTCCTGCTCATTTAAAACCTTCTTATTAAACTGAAATAGTTATTATTTCAGATGACAAGTTTAAAACAAAATTTTTTCTACAACAGCAGTCAAAAGAGTACCCTCACTTTAGTCTTAATTAAAAATAGAGAGATGTATTTAACTTCACATATCTACAGTACTAATTGGATAGAAATAAGAAGTGACCCTGTTTGCTCATTCTTGAAAGAGTATTAAATTACTATAATTCTTCACCTTTTCTAGATAAGTATAGTTTGTAGTTAAAATGAAGGATGTTCTAGATACATCTTGCACAGTGAGTGTTGGTTTTAAGTATTATAGACCAAAAGCAGAATCCCTAAAATAGTAATTCACCTTCATTTCACTCTTTTGTCAAAACTAAGTACTCTTTAGCATCATAGTCTGTAAAGTTACATTTTTAGATATGCATTTACCAACCTTTGAAGGCAGCTGAAAGGAATGGGTATCTCTTTAAATAGTATAATTATGGCTAGATCCATATCCTTCAGAAGCATAGCAGGAAAACTCAAAGTTACTTAGAATGGAAGTCTGACACCTTATATTTTAGTTATTTGTTGAATATTAAAAGTGGATCTTCTTTTAGGATAACGAGCTGCTCAGAAAGCTCATTATCTTTTTTTTAAATCAAAAAATTAAAATATAAAACTTCCAGTAACAGAAAAACATTAAACTGGCAGTGCTATGAGTCTGCTTACCCAAAGTGGAAATATCTCCCCTTTCTCACATCCTCACTCTCAACCTCAGGACAGAAAAGAATTATTCTAAAGCCTCCATGATACCACATCAATATTTTCAATTTTTAAAAAGGAGCCTCCTTGTTTGTCCCACTGTTTCCTGGAATATCTTATAAGGATAAAAATTGGAAATGCTGATGTGATTGGACTTTGGTCACATGATAAGGTGAGAGCACACACGGGAGGTATGGGGATAGGTAAGAAACCCAAAAAACATGATAGTATTTGATGTCCTCACTGCATAGGAACTAATGCAGAAACTTTAAAGTGACAGAGGTCAATAGGAAAAGGGGATCAGGAACTAGAGAAAAGATTAGTTCGAGAAGAATCAACTTAGAATGTAACACATTTATACATGGAAGCAATGCTAGGAATCTCCCTGTGTAGCTCTCCTTATCTCAGCTAGCAAAAATGCTTTGTCTTTATTATTGTTTACACTCTCTCTTCAACAAAATTAGAGATAAGAGCAGAACAGATTCTGCCTGAAAGCAAAGGGAGGGGGGAGGGCGAAGGGGCAGAGAGGGGAAAAGGAGGGGGCAGGGGGATAGCAGGGAGAAATGGCCCAAACAATATATGCACATATGAATAAATGAGAAAAAAATTGGAAATGGTGGCATTCAATGGACACACACAAAAAAATGCATCTCTATATTCTTCTCCAACTTAGAATCCTTGTGATGACAAACGTCACAGAGACATCTGGTCTAAAGAAAAAACCTGTGATCGCTTACCAAAATTCTTGGTGATAGGACCCCAGAAAACTGGTGAGAACTTTTAATGTTGTGATTAATCAAATGATCAATAAAAATACAAAAGATTAGACAATAATTTCTTGTCATAATGAGATCTTAAACTTCCTATAAAACTGATAAATGAACAACATATTATTCTCGGACATAATTGTTGTTTAGCTCAATGATGTACTTAAATGCTTTGTCAATGTGTTTTTTAAAGTGAAAAGGACAAAATAGATGTCACACAGTTTGAATATACAGCAGTCAATTTGGTGACACATCTTTTTTGTTTCCCAAAGATCTTCAATGAGAAGTGTTGCTAACCATATCTGAAATTACAACTAATCACATGTTTGAAAGTGACTGGCAGGATTTGGTCAAAAGTCATGAGAGACACACATAAGCACCTAGAACTCTTTATAATAAATTCCTTCCAGAAAAAGAATTTGCCATCTTCCCAATATGATCTATTTGTAAACTGTTTCTTGCAGAGATGACAACTTTTTAAATGTCTAAAAGATGTTTGAAAAGCAAAATTCCTAGACATAAACAAAATTTTGTGCTAGGAAAGGTATTTATTCATACCCAGGAGAAATTTTTTGCACCTTGTCTTAAATTGGTGTGCAAATTTTTTCTCATAAATTCCTTGTTTCTTTGAGAATCAAGATTAAAGTGAATCCCAGTGGAAGTGTTAAAATGCCAGATATTCAAGCTGTATCCGGGGTGATAAATTATTTGGGGTCCTTGGATTCTGGCTTCACAGAAAACAGACATTTCAACTGCATTTCTTGCTAGGGAGAATACATTCCCTCTTCTTGTCTCTCAGGAAATAACTGAGAGTTCTAAGCAAGGTACACAGAGAGCTTAGCCTATTCATTTTTTTCTTAGCTCCATTGCAAATAACATTCTGAAAAAAAAAACAGGTATGGCAGACACATTTCTTGTCCTTATTTACTTAATTTGTCCTTACCTATCTAAAATCAAAAGGCAACTAGAAGAACATTGAAACTAAGTCTCTTCAGTGAACTCCCCCGTCATCACATAACCTTGTCATTACTGATCACATCTCTCCAAAGCTTGACACACCAAGTTTGTTTCCAAATCCCGTGAGGGATGTACTTTGCCTCATGCTATGTTGGAAACACAGACATTTTAACATTGTCCTTAGATGGCAGAATTATTAGTTGTCATCCTCAACCCACTTGGGTTTCCAAGTGTTATGTTACTATTTGGATATGACATTTGCCTTTGGAATAAAAAAATTTACAGAAAATGATGGTTTTATGTAGAAATTTTATTTTTCCCAGTTTTATTGACATCCATTAAATTCACTCATTTTAAATGTACAATTAGGTAATTTTGAAAATTGTATGCTTTGTAACCACCACCAAATACAGAACACCTCTATCAAAAAAGTTTCTCTAGGTCCCTTTGCAGTCAGTTCCCCCAAACCCTCCTCATACCAGCCACAAGCAACTACTTTTTTCCTTTTCTAGAATTTCATGTAGATAGAAGCACATACTTTTGTGTTTAACTTCTTTCATTTGGCCTGATACTTTTGACATTCATTCATTTTGTATCTATCAATAGTTTATGAAATTAATTTTTCAATTAGTCAAAATTATCTTCTCATATCAGCTCCATGAGAATTAAATAGCCTTACTTCTGACTTTAGTTTTGTCAAAAGTATCCTTCTGGACAATTCTGCATAGGTTTCTAGTTATCTGGATATTCAAATATTTTTCAGTTTTGAAAATGACAAAGAATATATAAACTAAAGCTTTCAGATAGTTATTTAATTATGTGTCTCTGTAAAGATGTGGTTGGCTTACCGCAGACAAAATATATATACAGGACAGTTTATTCAGACCAAAGAATATGTCTAGGCAAGACAGAATTCAGAAACCACAATCTTATTTTTGACCACTGACAAATAATATTATGCCTTTTATTGACTATATAAAATAATTAGATTATATACATTTTTTTCTGTTTCTCTAGTGCTGGTCATGAAAGGTTATTAAAAGCAAACAACATGATATAATACAATTCTTAAAAATAAAATTCAAAAAAGAATGTTTTCTGAAATATTTCAGAATGTTTGTATTCTGAAAAAATTTAGAAAAGAACTACTTTTTCCACATTATTATAATCATACTCTTCACAGAGATTAATCCTTTCCAGTTTTTAAAAAGACCTTATTTTTTCTGAATTGTGTCTCAATTATGTAACTGAGATATAAACATACTTAATATATTTATAATTCTAAATTATATCTCAATAAAGTTTTTTAAAAACATGTTGCAGATATTCAGATATGGTACTACTTGTGTAGCAGTTCCACACAGATTATCTCCAGGGCCCTTATAAAACTCTGATAGCTAAGCATTTCCTTCCCCAATACACAGATGAGAAAAGTAAGACAGAGAAGTTAAATAATTTTTGTTCAAGTTCACACACCTGGTAAGTACTGGAAATAAAACTCTTAACCCTAGGATTTACCTGACTCCAAATTGAGAACATGTTCTTTCTACTTTACTGTTGTGAATTTGAAGTAATACAAGATCTTTTCCCAATAAATTTTATATGTTGATGCACATTTCTTCTAATTCTTTGATTTTTTTAAAAGATGGTCACCAGGCCAGCAGCATTAGTTAGCATCACCAGAGAACTTGTTAGAAGTGTGAATTCTTTGGCCACTCTATAGACCTGCTCAGTCAGAAACTCTGGGACAGGACCTAGTTATGTGTGTTTTAACAAACTGTCCAGGTGACTCTGATGCATGCTGAAGTTTGAGGATCACAGTTTTAAGTACAGCTTGTGAAGACTATTTTTACTTATAGATTCCTGTGTTTCATTCCCTATAATTATCTATGATTATAGATAAATGCTTATTGTTGGCTCAGATGTAATCTACAAACACTATCTCTTTTAATTCATTTTTTAGACAGTATCATTATTGACAGAAAGTCATTTTAACAAAGTTTCTATTGTAGAGATGTGGTAGAGTTAAGTATAATAGTAAAGAAGGTTTAGCAGAATGATAAGAATATTCAAAATTCTTTGCAAATGGCAACATAACATTACTAAGCAAAATTAGAATGATAATTTCTCCAAGTGAGAAAAATACTACAAGGTCCCGTCTGATTGTTATTGCTATCTATTAACTTGAAATACAATTACAGAGCCTGTTCCATCGCAGTGTATATATTGTAAATCACATCAGAGAAGTAGAAATTATAGGATATATTTCTCTCATGACTACTGAATATACAGATCAGAAATATTTTGAAATTATGATTTTATAAACACAGTCACAGTTGCAAATGTGGGGCTAAATCTTTGACAACTGATCCCAAACTGCCTTTCTTTCTTCTGTAGTAGTCTGACAAAGCTGCACACTTTATCTCCTAATTTGGGCTAATAAAACATTAATTTTACTTCTTATCATATTGCTCACTTTAAAAGAACTCACATCCTTGTTCCACAATAGTCACAAATCTACATGGGCACCTGTGATATGCCACTCTCTTTCTAATAAATGCTAATATTATGTTATGCCACTAAAAAAAGATGCTAATTTTCTTCATAGAAAATTAAACAATTTTTCACACTACTTTTTTTTCAAATTTGTGAAAACTTGTTAAGTTATTAAATTCTGTCTTGGGCTTAGCTTTCATAGTCTTCAGAAAGAACTTTATAGAACACAAATCTCAATTTTGATAGTAATATGTTAACTAATGGTATGTTTTAGTTATATAATGCTTTATTAATATCAAAATATCTTCAGGTACATTATGTCATTTCATCATCAGAGAAAAAATGTATGAAATAAATAAGGCAGGTGATTATCCATTAAAAAAAACCTGAAACAAAGAAAAGCTAAAAGCCAAAGTCATATCAGATTGGTGACTGAGCTAGGATCAATAGCTAGTTCTCCCAATCCCTGCAACAGGCCCTGTCTCACACCCCTCCATCTCCATTTTTTAGAACCTACTTCTTTTTAAACTCTGTGTGATCAGTTTAAGTCTGCAGTATATGTAAAGAATCTGCTTAGATCATTATACTATTTACATTATTAATGACTTTGAAATGTTAATACTAGGAAACCGTCTATTTCATTAATTTCTAAACCTCTGTTGTCTTTTCAGGTACCACTGCTTTGTATTTGTTCCTGGTTATGCATCCTTCCATCCTTAGTAACTCCCCCAGCCCAAAAACCTTTGAGGAGGTACAGTTCTTTAATAGAAATAACTACCACAGGGGGATTGATTGGTAAGATGGGTTATTAATATAAATCTAAAAGTATATATACTGTGCACAGTATAAACTTGGTGTTGATATTTAGAAACATATAAGTTTTTAACCCCAAAAAAGTTTACCCTCCATGCCTTGGAAATTCATTGAAATAACATAAAGGAACATGAAAATTTTTCATAGCAAACCCTTCTCAGTTAATGAAAGGACTTGTTGCCTCAAGAGGCCTGCATGTAATTTCAATTGGCATTAATTATTTTTTATGGTAATTACAGATGTGAAGTCTCAAATAGCATAATACCCAAGAACTTCATTGTTCCCTGGTTATAAGAAACCTTTCAGATCTTTTCCTTGTACACGCTTCATTAGGTGATACTATGGTCCACTTGTATAATTTTCTATTGTATAAAAGGCAAAAAAATGTAAATAAAAATCTATAGATATAGATATAGATATATTTCATAAGTAATGATAATACATAAAATTTCATTTTCACCTTTGAATTAAAATTAGAAATAAATTAAGCATCTGAAGAAAATAATATAAAAAGTAAAAACATAGATATAGACAAATCACTGTAATGTAGTAGAAGTGGATAACACAAGGAAACATGTTAACCATAAACTATATCTTCAGGTCTTTCTATTAAGTTTGAATGCTGGACAAAGAGTGGTAGAAAAAAGCAGAATTTTAATAACTCCATAGAATAAATATAGCATTTTGCATTTGCATAATGAGCCATGTACATTAACCTTGTCAAATTGCATGCTCTCAGTTAAAAGTATCAATAACTTCAGTAGTTGGCTTGTGGGTAGTCTGAATGGAAAGATAAATAAGTGGATTGAGCACAGTTTGAAGACCTACTAGGGTTTACATGTGTTTTAATTGTTATATAGTTCACTGCCAAGTCTTCCAAACAGTGGTTGATACTAATGTGGTGTCAAATAACAGCAGGGAGAATCAAGAATCCTTCAGTTACTTCAGCTTCCACTTGACCACTGATTCAGATTAATATACATGCATTTATAGGTAATAGAATAAAATGTTGATGTCATGACTAAAAGGAATGATTAAAGACTTCTTTGGGGAGGAGGGGAAGAGGCAAGTACAATACTTAGAGTCCCTGGAACGTAAGAATAACTGTGGGAAGAGTCCATTTTTTTGTTGTTGTCATAAATTGTAACAAACAAAGCCTTTTGTGATCATAAGCCAATAATTGCATAGGCACTATAATCAAAACAAAAAGTCCCTTTAGCAACTTACAAGGAGATGGCATAAATAAGTAGGAAGCTAAAGTGCAATGAAAGATTTTAAATATAACTGGACAAAGTTACCCAAATACAAACACTTTTGATTGACAAATTACACATTTATAAAAGGCAATTAATGCAAATAACAAATAATGGTAACTGCAAATGTCAACTTATAACAGTAATTACAGCTTTGCTCTCAACAACATCAAATGTATTCACAGTCAGACTGGCCTGGCCTCTCTCTGAAGCATGAACCCCTTTGCTGTCTTTTGGGGGTCATGATTCCACAAGGTTGAAGATTATGTCCCTCAGAGTTCCAGGGACATTTACAAAATTAACTTAGATACAGTTAGTTAATCTGAATGCAAGGATCTGCTTTTTTTCCTTTTTCTCTTTTTGAAGAACTGGATGAAACTGTGGCTACCTTAACTGACAGTCAGCCTAAGCATGGGCTGAGGGTACAAGCAAATTAGGCCAAATGAACATCAGAAAACTTCATCTTGACAAAATAGCCAATATTTGCAATCAGAGGGTCTCAAAAACAATGTTTGATTTATGCATGCATGTAGGTTTTATGCTTTGTGATTTGGTAATATTATTTTTAATTGCATGGGAATGTAGTGGAGGGTTAGAGTAATGTTTAGAAAGTCATAAAATCCGTTAGCATTTAGGACTTCTGCTATGCTTGCTAATTCTTTGGATACTTGAATACTTTTTTTCCAAAAGTGAGCTTATCTGGGGAACCTCCAGATCCCATCCTGGAAATATGAACCTGAATTCCTTTCATTTACTTGTTTAATAATCAAACATTTTTCAAGTATCTGTAAGTCCCAACCCCTACACTAGAAAAATGTGAACACATAGGCAACAAGAACTGGACCCTGCCTTCTCTATAAGCCCCTGAGCCCGGCAAAATCAACATGATATAGTTTCAACATACAGAACTACTTCAGGGGTCTTAAAAGCCTAAATTATTCCAGGTATAAAAGACTGCTGGGAAGACAAGATCATTTTTAGAAGCTAAAAGCTGTCTAACTTTCAGCACCTCCACCCTCTTTTTTTGTGATCTTTGGAGCCTCTCTCAGAACAAACATGCTTGAGATAAGCTTGGTGAATCAAATAGGATACCACTAGACACTCAAGACAGCCTTAGCATCCGTGGCACCAGAATGAGCTTCTAAACAAGAAGGACCCTGAAATGTGGCGCTCCCTGTAGATAGAATGTGCAACAGAAGAGATAGCAGATCAAACTCTTCCAAAATTTTTGTACATCTCTTTCTCTCTGAAAGGATGGCAGAATGACCTATCACCAGCAATGCCCTTCTCAGAAAACATGAAAGGATTTTGTTACTGCTCTGAGTCTCAAGACATCACCTTGTTGCAACAGTTTACACTTTGCAGTTCAGTGACACAGGAATCCTACCGGGAGTTTAATAATCTGAAATGGCAAGGTCTCACAGTTAGAGTCTGTGCAAGTAACACAAGATCTTTTGGTCCAAAGAAATAGCACACTATCAAAAGAAGTGATCATGTAAATGCATGATTCTTTTGTTCAGTAATTATTTAACTACCTTCTCTTGCTGCCCAAAGTTATGTTGGCTTATAAATTGAAGTGGATGGTGATGGCAAATGAGGCCATTTTTATAAAATTTTACAGTTCCTTTAAAAAAGCATTTTTCCTCTAAAAGGTATCACTCAGGGCTTCAGAAATAACATATTGTCATATGCCAATTTAGTTGTACTTGACAGCTTTTACACAGGCAGAACATTAAACAGATCCTGAATTTCAGTGCTTGAGTCTACACTGTGTTTACACTGCTGGTGATTTGAATTACCACTACCCTTAAGGATACGAGACCCAGCCTTGGGAATTTTGACAAGAGTTTATATTTGGAAATACGTACATACTTTTAAAACTTTTCTTATAATTATTCTAATATATATTAGAATACGTAGAGAGATATAAATGGCTCTATATGAATAAAAGTTAAGCCAACAGACAATATTCACAACAGACACATTATATGTATTTTGACACTACATGACTAAGTACAACAGCACAACACACTAGTAGGAATGAAATTATTTTACTTTGAGAAAGTATTTTTACCTAAATCTTTTTTAAATGTCTTTGAACTAAACATATCTTCTTTTTTTTAAATCAGATTCTCTTTTTGAGTGCTTACACTATTGTCTGTAGGGTATTTCTACATTTAGATACATTTTATAGTTAATCTGGTTATTATTGCGGTTTGATCACTCCGTGTATACATTTTTGTTATTGCATAACTTTCTTCTGCTATTAAGCAAACAATAAAATGTATCTAGAAAAATTTTTCCAAAATGTTTTTGTTAGGGTTCTGGACATATTTCCCCTGCTAACTATGAAGGACAAATCCCTTAAAGAAAAAGGTTTTTATTTAGGAAACAAATGAATTTGTGGGACACCTCTAATGTCTTCAGTCACCAGGATATAAGTATAAACCAGAGTCTTATTTTGAGAAAAATATTCCTTTTCTAGGTATATGGATTTCTTCCCTGTTCCATCTAATGTCACCACTGACTTTCTGTTTGAGAAGAGTGCCAATTATTTCTACTCAGAGGAAGCTCCTAAAAGAGTTGCTTCCTTGGTCCCCAAAGCCAAGATCATCACCATTCTCATTGACCCATCAGACCGAGCATATTCCTGGTACCAGGTAAGGAAGACAGAATCCCACAGGGAGAAGGGGAGTTTGTACAAACCCATCATGGGTTTTAATAAAAGAGATCTTCTAGTTGTTTGACACCTACAACACACACATGTATATGTGCTTCCATACATCTGCATCTTACAAGCAAATGTTATAACAATTTTAAATGATTAGATTTCTCCAAGACATATGCTCTGAAGGGTTAGATAGCAAAAACTTCAAGTTTTACAGGTTATAAAGTCTGCCACTTACAGGTTACAAGTCTGCCATTGTATTTCAAAAGTAGCTGTGGATATGTAAATGCGTGAACATGGCTGTCTCAGTAAAACTTTACAAAACAAGCAAATGCCAGCTCCAAAAGAGCTGAAATAACCTCTTGTACTGAAGAAGCAATCTGTGGAAAAGCATAGACAAGGATTTGTCATCCCTGCTCTAAGCCTCTTTATGCTCATTATCATTGTTTCTGATGTTTGTTAGAACCTATCACTTTGAAATAATAATAGACTTTAGTAATATGTATATACAAATACACTTTTACTTTAGAAAATCATTAGAAATAATCGCAAGTAAAACAATCCTGTGCCAGTGATATTTTAAACACCAAAGGTTCAATAAGAAGTTGTAAAATTAAACTAAGGAACATAACAAAATTCAGCATCAGTGTCTTTAATCTGTAGGATCTTCAGTTTCCTTGTGCAGTTTTATGATTTAAAAAATGCTCTCCAAATATTCATGATGTCCATCTAGTCATCAAATAATTTTAGTGACTACCATTTGCAAAGTATTATTTTAAAAGTGATTTTAATTAATAAATGTGGACACTATACTTGACACTGTCTTTGGTCTAATAATTGGAGGTATACCATAAGTATAAATAATCATATAAATTAGACAGTAGTAAGGAATGGACTAAAAGAGTCATTTGAGATAAAGCCCAGCTTACATACAAGTTATATTTACTAACTTGGCTGCAAGTTAGAAGCCTAACAGAAGAAACATGCACATTCCATAAAGAAGGGAAGGATCTGAAAGGGGAACGACTGAGGTAGAATTAAAATGAAGCATTTTGATTGGTACAAAGCAGAACAATGTGTAAAAGGGTTATCAGCAGATAAGGGCTAAAATGCAAACTAAGATCCGATTTCCTTGGAACTATGAGGTTTAGATGAATGTGGAATAACATTTACACAAAAACTCCTTATCTGTACCTCTGTGAGTGGGCTGGATATGAAATCAGAGTTTTGAACTACAGGCCCAAACTCCTGGGCTTCTACATGTCAGGTCATCCCTATATATCAAAGAGACACTGGTGAAGGGCAGAGAAAGATTTATAATAGGGCCTGGGACATGCTGTGGGAAGAGGCAAAGGAAACACTTCAGCCCATTTATAACCACCTTCAGGCTACAGATATGACCTTTAGCTTTAAACAGATAAGGAAGTAGGGCAGAGAGCAAAAGTTATGCTTTGTTAAATAGTCCCAGTTACAGGTATGGGCTGGTTGGTCATTGTCTCAGCTCTGGTTCTCAGGGATTCCAGAGAAGTTTGTTACTGCTGTCCTCACTTGAGGGTGATACACAAGAGAGCTCAGGTTGTGGGTGTCCTTGGTCTGCTCTTAGATAAAAATCAAAGGTGGACTCAAGAAGCAAAAGTCGGAGAAGTTTTATTGGTAGAGAAGAGAAAGGAAAGGCTGCAGCAGGATCCGAAACCAGTGGTCCCGAGTCATGATGGAAATCAGGTTTTGTAGCTTTTTTTATTGGCTGAGAGCAGAAGTGTCTCTCTGGTGCAAATGGATGTTTCTTGGGAAGGAGAAGTGTCTTCCTGGCTAATTGACACTTTTTCGGAATGTGGACCTCCCGCAGTCCACCCTTCAAGGGGAGCAATCTGGGTCCTATGAGATGATTACTCCTGTTCCCTGGTCAGCCTCATCATTACAGGTAATTGGCCTCATTTGGCAGGGGGAAAGTGAGGTCTGTCCTACAAGGTTCTGCTGTTCCTTAGGGGTAGTTTCAGTTCTTTGTCATAAAGATATTGTCAATCAGCCCTGTCCTTCAGGAAAGAGTGACTCAGAACAAAAGACAACAGGAACAAAATAGAGACAGAGATGCCAAGCTTTTCTCCTATTTAGAGATTCAGTGCTTTTCAACAAAAGTGATTTAAGTACCTCTCACAGATACAAGGCTCTACAAGGCTAATTCTATGCATTCCAAGTACCCATACAGCTCATCTTCTCCAGGCACAAATGGGATCTCCCACTCTCACTGATAGTCACACAGCTAACTTCTTAATAATTATGATACTAGAGAATAAAGTTCCTCTGGACTGAATCCTTTGTTATTTAACAAAAGCAGACTTCCAGTTGTCAGAAAAGGTTTTGTGACAAGGACAGGGTGGGAAAGGGTCAAAGCAGATGGAATCCTATTAATAGGCATACTGATGATAATTTGCACAGCAGAGACTGGAGACACTCTAGAAAGTTAAGATCCATAGAAATCCACAATTCCACACTTATCATTCATCCCAAACCTAGAGCCATCTTTTAAATAAATATATACATCAAACTGCACAAAGACAGATTTTTATTTTGTACCTCTTACCTTTTCCACCAGGCATCTAGAGAAAAGAGAAGTAAGTCTAATTGACCCAAAAAGAAAGAAGAAAATTGGAGCTTGGCAGCCACTTAGCCCCTGAAAATTGGGAATTTACAGAAAAAGGAGGTTTCAAGGCTGCAAGCTAACAAAACATCCTAAATATTGCAAATAAATTACTCTACAGTGGCAAAATGCAGCCTTAACAAAGTCTAGTAGCATCTGTAGTACAGTAATTTGAATCCCAGTTGCAGCAAATTTGCTATTCAACTAGATGTGGTAAACATCCACAAACTCACCACTAAGCCTGAATATTTATTGGTCAATTTAAGGAAAAGGTGATTTTCTCAAACCCATGGGCTTGAGCCTCAGCCATTATAAAAACACTTTCATATTTGGATTGCTGCTTTCTGTGATTTCTGCACAAAAAATGATTCTGATTCACTGCAAAGGTTACCATTAGATAAAATAGTCTTGGCTTTTAGATGCTAGGTAATATATGATAAAAGTTGTGGGTTTTGGATAATGTACATGTCAGAGTTCTCAGTAGTTTTTCCATTTAAAACAGCTGATAGGACTTTTCTAATCTAAAACTACATTACTAGGTAGAGCAAAACTATTTGGCAGAACTAGTAGAGTGCTTGTGTATTGTGGCTATTCACTGAGAATGATAAATGGTTTGCTTATGGGCTAAAAAGGAGATATTAATGCAGATTTCAAAAGTTTACATTCAGAATTAAACATACACACCAAGAACACTCAGGAAAGTTACTTAAGGAATCCTATCAACAAGAATTCAGCTTCTACCAAATAAGTTCTCAAAAAATACACTCTCATCAGTATCATAACTTTAAATTTTGATGCTTCAAGCAAACAGTTTCATCCTTTATTAATTTCAAAACAAATAACTCTCCAACAGTGGCACTCTCCCTTAGCTTTGAGACTTGTCACAAGGATTGGTTTTTAATTATTTATGCCTATGGTTCAAGTTAGTTTAATTATCCACCTTTTCATCATAGCACCAGCGATCACATGAAGACCCCACAGCTCCGAAGTTTAGCTTCTACGAAGTAATCTCGGCTGGGCCCTGGGCACCCTCAGAACTTAGAACCTTGCAGAAGAGATGTTTGGTCCCCAGGTGGTATGCCAGCCACATCGAAAGATGGCTTGTTTATTTCCCCCCCTTCCAGGTATGAAGCAATAAGAATTTACATCATGTAATAATCTCATTAAGTTGATGACTTTGCCTCAAGGATACAGAAAGTTTTTACTCATTGAAACATTACTAGCTTTTTTACTCTTTACTTGTAAATAAGGAGACTGTGGCAAAGAAAAATAGATACACAGAGGTAGAAAAACAGTTTAATTTTCTAAGAATAATTCTCTCTGCTCGATTTTCTAGTGTATGCTTTTCCTGATTTTATAGAGTTTCCAAAGCTTTGTAGCTCTGATTTGTATTCTGATGTGAGTAAAGCTTGAAAGGGAGCCTCTTTGCCAAGCAAGACAATACTGTGTGTTTAGTTAAGGGCCATCATTTTCCTTCTGAACTGCCTTACTGAATTTTTCATAAGTCCTATGGGTTTTTTTAGCTTCCTTCCTTACTTCTCTTTTGCCTGACATCAACTTGAATTATAAAATCAACCGCTAAAATGGATTAGATAAGCAACACAGTGACATCTAGATACTTATGTATCTAAAGCCATTCTGTTATGATATGATAGCTGCTGCCACATATTGCTAATTAAACTTGTATTAGAATTAAGTAAGATTAAATTTCAGTTCATTTGTCTTAGCCATATTTCATATGCTCAGTAGCTACAGGTTAGCCAGCAGATGTAGAACATCACAAAAAGTTCTATCGAACCTCTTGGAAAAGAGGTATGGACAAGCCTTGCACTATAGACTTTGTGGACTTCCATCATGGCCTCCTGTCATTTGGTCTTGCTGGGTTCACCCTCACTAGAGTAACAAATTCTTCCCCTTAGTTTCTTGAGGAACTTTCTGTCCATGTTAAGGTTCTCTGAGAATCTTACCTTCTTCTCCATATGGATTGTTAATATATTTGTTTAAACTTTATAATGCTACTCTAACCAAGAGTTCTAGTCCAAAGGTCCAACTCCTCCTGGAGTCAGGCCATATGTCAGGTCTGGCAACTCACCCCAATACACTGCATAAAGAGATGAACAGTGGTGAAGGACAAAGAAAGATTTTTATTACATGGCACAGACACACCATAGGAAGAGGCAAAATAAGCAATTCACCTTATCTTCAGGGTACAGACATTAACTTTAGGGTTAAATACAAGAAGAATTGGGGCAGAGGAAGAGAGGAATGCAGAATGATTAAACAGTCCAAGTCACGGGAGTCACAGTTGCTCATCATCTCACGATGGTCAGGTGGTGCCTGGTCAAGATAAGAAAGGCATTTTGTCTGGAGGTATCAACTTTTGTCACAAGATGTTACTGATCAGTCCTGTTCTTCCTAGATTCCACAGTGGCTGCAAGGTGACTGCCAAGAGAATGGCTCAGAGCAAAGACAGATACAAAGTAGAGGCAGGGATGCCAAACTTTTATCCTGCTTTTAGTTACCCTTTGGACATTTACAGGCACAAGTGAGGCATCAGTGCTTTTCAGGATAAATGGTTTCTCAGTACCTGTTACACTACTCCTGATTGGAACTGTGAAGAATGACAGTTCCTCTGTCTCATTACTACTAAGCTTATTATAACCTTTCTTTCTACAGTCTTCCTCCACAACCTTAGTAATCATTGTTTTGTTTGTATTTAAACTTGGTTTACATTTGCGATTTCTAGTCACATTTCTAAGCTGTCTTTATCTTCAGAAGGGGTGTTTTTGTTTTCAGAGTGTTTGCTAACTTCTCAAATAACAAAACATGAATGTGCTTACTTAGCATGATTTATTTCTTATTCCAGATCATTAATAAGAATGACCTGGCTGCATCTAACAATGCATGTAAAGCCCCTCAAGACAGTGTCACAGAATAAGTACAGGGCCAAAAAATTTTTCATTATACAGTTGACACTTATGTTTTCAACATGAACCGTCTTTTCTTTATTGTTACTTCTTTGGTAATTTAGTTGCTAATTATTGATGGGCAGTAGCTAAGAACAGATCCTGCAACAGTGATGGATGAAGTACAGAAGTTTCTAGGAGTCTCTCCTCATTATAATTATTCGGAAGCTTTAACGTAAGTTTATGTTCTAATTTGTTTATTCAAGGTCCAGCAGAGAACTTATTTTAAAGAAATTTGGTTTGGCAATACCTGGTCAGCTGTTTCTTATGTACTGATTGTTTTCTAGTTTAACATTAACCATTTGGAAAAAAAACATTTAAACAGTATGACAAAGAAATATCCTAAATCTTGTGTTGATTCCTACCTATGCAAAGATTTCCCCTGGAAGGAAAGTATAAAAACAAAATAGTTGTGAATCTTAAAACCAACAACTTACCTAAAAAGAAGCTATGTGAAATAAATTGGTAAGCTGAGCCTACTCAACCAACAATATTGGGACCTCTTGGAAGAATGAAGAAGCAATTGACTAACCTGTATGTAATTTTCAGAAACAATGTCAAACAGCAAGAAATAGCCCCATAGGTGACTGAATAGGCACAGAGAGAGGTATGACTATGGCCTTCAATGTACTTCCAGTGTTTACTTCTTGTCTTTACTCACTGTAAATGCCCTTGTTCCCACTTCAAAAGACAGCTTTCACAGCACTGGTTTGGTTTGTTGTTTGGGTTCTGTTGTGGTCTGTTGTGTTTTGTTTTGTTTTGTTTTCTTGCTGGTTTCCTGTTTTTCGTAGATTGTTGACTCCAGGGCTAAAACTAGGGAGAAGCAAGAGAGCCACTAGAATTTAAGGAACAAACACTCACTCTTGGGATTGTGCCTGTGCCTAAGAGTGAGTGCCTCCTTAAATTTTGTACCCTAGGTGCCTGTCTTCCCTCACCCTACTCCTGCCTCTATATTTTTATATAAGACCTTCATTTACTATTTTTAAATACAAACACCATCTTACACTGTTCATTTATAATGGATGACAATCAGATTTATGAGATTTATGACAATCAGATTTATGCCTCAAGCACATGAAAGATACTGAGCTGGATGAGCTGTGGACCTGACTCTTGTTATAATTTTTTTTAATTTTAAAGGTCATGGAACAAGCTTTAAAGAAACAGAAAAAGACAGTACTGTGAAGTTATTCCATTTTCCTTTTCTGTATAAAAATCATTTCCATAGATAACTGGTTTTCCTTCTTTTATTATACTTTATCCTCTGTCAATTTAGAAAGTGAGAGGAAGATTTCTTTTACCTTCCAGCATCCCTTACACTAAAGGATTGACAGAAAAACATCAAACACAGCTTGTATCTTGTAAAAATCATACCCAGAGACCTTAAGTGACACATTTTGGTTTAGAGGACAACAGACTAGGTAGAACTCTGGAGTTTTGAGCTTCCTTCCTGAGAGTCATTTACTTTGTTGTTACTATTAACCTCCTGACTTTTTTCTATACTTCTAGTACTGCCAGAGTTTTGCAGAGCTTAGTTCAAGTATTAACAGACACCAGCCTTAAGTATTTAGCATTCAACTTAATCTTAAAGGAAGCTGAGTGATTTTCGTTTGCAGTTAGAAATTCAAGTCCACTTTCTGTCTTCTATCTTTTTAAGTATCTCTTAGAAAAGAAATCTTTTATTTTCTAAAAAGTTTTCTATTTCAACTTGGCTTATCTTTAGGTCTTTTTTATAGAGTATATGGCAAGGCTCTGTATTTCAGAAAAAAAAGAAGTAGAGTATTCTATAAAGACATAATCTTTTTTCCTTGAGGAACGTCCTTGACCTGCATGCTGTGTATTTGTCTCCTTTGTATCCAGCTTGGCAGCAAGCTTTTTATTCATCTCCACTACTGAGAAAAGGCTATGTAAACTTAAGAGAATTAATATCAAAGCAATGTGTTATATACAAAGAACTGTGTTTCACTTTGCACCTGGGATGTATCTAGCTAAAATCACCCATTACATGATCCTCTTGGGGGCTCAGGGGGTAAAGTAGTAAAATAAGATATATAGTCCAAGAAACCACAGTTTCTGGTCCAGCAAGCTGCCCAAGCTCTTACCCTGCTGATAGAGATGATGCACTTCCATTTAGTTTTCTTTATGTTTTCTTTCCAATCATCAGTTAACCTGACATACCTTGTAGTTGAGATAAGGATAGCTGTACAGGGAGTTGAAAGTGCACTTGAATATTTGGAAATTTCATGTCTTTGTCTTAGCTCTAAAATGATCTTCCTTTACCCTGTATCTTTTTTTTTTTAAACCAGAGTCCTGTATTCACAATTTAGTTACTCTCATTAGAGTAACCCTATAGTGACGGCTATTTTATGGTGCTTTGGAAATGTTGGGAATGACTATGAGTACAATATGTAGATTCTCAGAAATGTCATTTATACAGTTGCCAGGAGATCCTTTATATACTTTCATATTGCTTCTTATTTTCCTGATAATGATAGTGAAGATTAGAAATTTCCTTCAGTGAAAGTCTTCTATGAATATACTAAACTACAAACCAACATAAATTCTAATATAATCACATAAATTCAGTGCTTTACACACAGTACAATAAATGAGTGAAAGGTGGACTATACAAAATATTACTATGCAATCTTGGCATGCAAAAATGCTCTAATTTAAGAGGTCTCTATGCTGACTATCTCCAATATAGAAATTGTAGTGTCAAAACTCTTTTCAAGAAGAATAGCAAAGAAATCCACTATTGTAAAAGTGTGTTTTATTCCTTCCCACAATTTCTAAAGAAAGTGTTCAAGAATCCCAAATGCAAAGTCACTAGTCTGTGATGATTTAAAATTACTTAGTACTGTCATCATGGGGTTCAAATGACATACTGAATTTGTTTTAAAAATCTGATTTTCTCAGTGAGTATATCATTTGAAATCAGCAATACAGGCTTAAAGCAATATAAATGGGACCTTTCTCATCCACTTAAAGTAAATTACAATCTTACAACTCTTATTCAACATAACTTTAATCTCTAAATTGTGTATAAGATTGATATAATGATGCTCCTTTAGTTTTTAGGTTATGTATAATAGTATTTTAAAGCTGACTTATTGTTTGGGAGAAAGTAGGGAAAGCATTACCTGACATGGATTGCACTAATTTGTATAAACTAAAATGAAAAATATACATAAACTGTTAATTTTGCCATGAATAGATCCATTCATAATTATCACCTGCCCATCAGTGACCATGACAGAAGTCTTCACATTCTAAAATATCAGTTAAATACCTGAACCTGACATCTCACTTGCCAATTAATTAATTTGTTGAGATTAATGAAACCAAATTGTGTTAAACAAATTTTTAAGACTAATTTACTTTGAAAACTTCAATAATGGGCAATGAGAATTTGAAGAGCAGGGATTGATCATAGTTGTGTGTGTGTGTGTGTGTGTGTGTGTGTGTGTGTGTGTGTTGTGTTGTTTTATTTTGTCTCATGGATGAGGCTTAGCTCAATCATAAAGGACTAAAGCTGCTTCAAAGTTCAGAAAGACTTCAGTTGTTTCTAATATCACTTCCTTTGTCCAGGAATTCTTTTCCAACCCAGTGCTGATGAGTTTTAGTAAAAATCTGCCATATTAAAACATTTTAGTAGCAAAAAATAGTAGCCATAATAAATAAAGTCTGTTGTTTCTCTGGATGACCTACAGAGAGCACCTAAAAATGCATTGAAAAGAAAAAAGATCTATTCCAATTTCTTAATAAATTTTTAACGTGGCTGTACCATTTCAAAATAAATATATATTTATATGTATTAAATTTTTATAGGTACACATATACATCCCCATGAAAACATTGTATGGTAGGCATTAGTAACTTCCTTTTCAGATAGAAAAACCAGAAAACTCAAGCCAAAAGTCACTCAACAAATAAGTTGAGGAGGCAGAATTGAATATCAATCAGTTATTTCTGGAACCTGCACTGCCAATCTGTGAAGCAATTCCCATTGGCATAAGATGTTAGAACCACAGAAAATCAATATTGTATTTCCTAATGAATACTATATCAACAAGAAATGCTTCCTTTTAAAAGCTGGAATGTTAAAATGAGTTTTTAAAGTAGTATCAGACTTTATTAAAGACATAATCCATCTCTAGACACACTGACACACTAAATATCACTTTGCAAATAAATGTGTAATCATAGAGATATGCAAATTAAAACCATTTTCAGATACCACTATGTACCCATTGGAATGGCTATTATCCAAAAGAAAATCCAAATGGCCATAAACCCAAAAGATAATACCAAATATTGACAAGAATAGGGAGAAATTGCAGTCTCATATACTGGCCACTTTAGAAAGCACTTTTTTAGTTTCTTAAAAATTAAACTCCACTCCTAGGAATCAATCCCAAGATAAATACAAACCTAAGTACATAAAAAAACTAGTAAGTGAATGTTCATAGCAGCATTATTCATGATAGCTAAATATAAGAAACAATCCAAATTCCATCAACTGGCAAATGGATTAATTTGGCATATCCATACCAGAAAATAAAAAGAAAATGCCTATAAGTGACAAATTTACAGTCAAAAAGATAAGTGTTTACCTAGCATGGGGCAGGGGTGACAGCAAAGATTGACTACAGTAGGCTTTAGTAATTATTTTTAGGTGATGGAAATGTTCTATAAATGGATTGTGGTGATAAATTTGCTAAGTATCATAATTGTACAATTACAATAAGTGAAAATTAGGATATGTAAATTGTACTGCAAAAAAATGCTAAGAATAAAATCTGGGGCTAGGGGCACAGCTCAAGTAGATGACTACCTGCCTAGCATCCTCAAGGCCCTGAATTCAGTCCCCAGTATTGAAAAAAAAAATAAAATGTGCATTGCTAAAATGATTCATTAAATCATAAAAGTATAGGTGCTGGGAGAGAACTGAAAAAGTTCTTATTTTGTCCTATATTAATAACAAAAAGGATGTATTTTGATTTTAAAATTTATCTGCACTATTTTGGCATGGAAATATTATTTCAATTTAAAGGCATCGCAGACCTTTTAAGTATTACCTGAATGTTCTTTAGTATTCATCTGCTTGAGGTCAATCACATTTTCATTAATACAGAAATATCACTGGTTAAAGGTTGCCATTCTCCTTGGAGAATCTAGGTGCCCCTGCCCACACGTCTCTTCTAGTTACTTCTAGATGACCCCAGGTTATATTCCATAAAGTTTAATACCATTTAATAAAATTCTATTAATAACTATTATATGCATGACTCTGGAGACATAATGAAAATATCATTACCACCAAGACAGGGAAGTCATAAAGAGAAATACTACACAGCACATAATACTTCTTTCAAAGTATTTACTTCCTAAAAACCTTGAAAGGAGGGGCCCAGCTAGGACCATGACTGCCAGTGTCTACATAAAAAGGCTGTTTCTTTGCTGTTCCACCAGACTTCAGTGGCATTATGGCTATTTTATTGGTCCTAAGGTCATTCTTCAGAGGGACATTGCTGATGTTCTGAACAGATGTGAAGTGTGAAGTGATCTTTCTCCATCATTTGTCAGATTTTTTTCACCTGGATTCTTAATTAATATTATTCATGTCTTCAAACTCACAAGTCCCCTCATCAGCCGCAGTCCTTCACCTTGTATCTGTGACTGTTCTCTATGAGGAACTAGACTCAGTGCCTTAGGGCACCTGGAAAATAGGTGCAATAATTTCTCTTCTCACTTTTCTACTCTGACACACTCACACCACTGCCTGTGAACTTATGCGTGCAGACACTTGAACTAAGTGCCACACACTCATACACAGGCACTGTATAATAATATCTAATCAATTAGCAGAGATGAAAAAGAGCCTATTTTTCTTTTTATTCTTAATTTTAGTGTGTGAAATTCAATGTTTCTTAGAAAAACCTTCTCTCATAAGATTGCTCATTTTAACACATGGGACATGTGTTATGTATCTACAGCAGGTATATTTTAACAAAACAATAATAGCTGGTCCGAATTCTGAATTTTGATCACATGAATACCTAAAACGTGCCAGAATTCACATGTGGAAAGTGCAGATAGCAAACTGTTAATAAAAATATTGCATCAACACAGACTTCCAGAAATGTTATTACATTGGAATTTTCTAAAGGCTTTCATACATAATTCAAATAATAATGCCCTCAGGAGTGCCCTCTTTGTACCTTCACTACAAAACTAATTCATGCAGCTGTTTTATTGATTCAAACAAGAACATAAACTGCATGAAAAAATATGTTGTGTCATGGTGTTACACAGTTGCTTTAATAATGATAAGGAAAATGCTTTGCACACATCCTATTGTGTCTAGTAACTGAAGCAAGACAGAGGCAGTTATAAATTTACATTCTTTCCAAAGGCTATAGTCATAAACACCACAACATTAGCTACATATAGGCTCCATACACACACATTATAAATCACACTATAACTTTAAATGTTTTATTGACATATAATTTTACATTTAATAAAATTCACCAATTACAGTTACTCAGTTCAATGAATTTTAACTAATGTATATAGCTATATCCACTGCAATCAAGTTTTAGAACATTTGTATTAGTCCAAAGAGGTTCCTCATGCTGTTGTGCAGTCAAACCTTTTCCCTTACTCCCAGCATCTGATATCAACTATCTCCTTTCTTTCACTTAGCACAATATTTTTGAGATTCCTCCAAGTTTTTATACCTATAGCTGGTCCTCCTTTAATGTTGAGTAGTATTCTTTTCACCAAGAGATGGACAGAAGAGAATGTTTCCATTTGGGACTATTATGAAAAAAGCTACTATGAACATTTGTGTAAAGATCTTTATGTGGGCATGTATTTCTTATTGTCCTTGGGTTAATACCTAGAAATGGGGCCAATGGGTCATAATCTAATTATGTTTTTAAATTTAAAAGAAATTTGACAAAATGGCTGTAATATTTTTAATTTCTACAAACAAGATTTGACAATTCTACTTGTTCCATTCCTTTGCCAATACTCGGTATTAGTCTTTAAATTCAGTCATTCTAGTGAGTGCTATTTCATTTTCATTTTCATTTGTATTTCACTGATACTCATGATGTGAAGTAAATTTTATTGGTTTATTGATCATTTTCATTCTTTGCTGAAGTGTCTGTTTCAATATTTTACTCAATTTTATTAGTATTATCATCTTTTAGATTGAATTATATTTTCTTAGTACAAGTCCCTTATGAGATATATGTTTTGCATATATTTTCCTCCAGTCTGTGGTTTCTTAAGTATCTTTAGAAGAAATCTTTTAAGAAATCTTTGCCTAATCCAAGGGCATGAAAATTTTCTATGTGGTTTTTCTCTGTTTTCTTTCAAAATTTTTACAGTTTTAGCTCTTAGGTTTAGGTCAATAATCCCTTTCATGTTAATATTTATATATAGCATGATGTAAGGGTAAATGTTCTGTTTTTCCATGTAAATATTCAATTTTTCTAGTGCAATTTTTCTAAAAAATTAATCATCTCCCATTGAATTAGCTTGGCACCTGTTTTTTTAACCAGTTGACCAATCGTTATATAAGTCTATTTCTGGATTCTTTTGTTCCATTGATCAATTGGTTTTCTGATACCAATACAATACAGACTTGATTACTGTATCATGATAGTAAATCTTGAAAGTATGTAATATTGGATTTCGAACTTCACCATTTTCAAATCATTTCAAATTGTCTTAGCTTTTCTAGGTTCTTTATATTTTCCTGTATATATTTAAATCATTTTTAGTTTCTACAAAAGAAAAAAAGAGCCAACTGGAGTTTTGGTTGAAATCACATTAAACTATAGACAAATTTGGAAAGAGTTGATACTTTAGATAAATTTAGAGAAAGTTGATACTTTTAAAGTATTTAGTCTTCAGATCTATGAACATAACACAGCTCCTTCTATTTTCTTTGCTCTTAGGAATGTTTTGTAGTTTTCAGTGCACTAATCTTGCAGATATTTTTTGTTAACTTTCTCCTCAGGTATTTGAGGGTCTTATGCTAATTTAAATGTGTTTTTATTTACATTTCCAAAATTATTCATGTAATTTTTCAAAACATTGAAAGTAGCATACAGAGTAGTACAAACTAAAAACCAAATAAAAAAAATTCGAAATGATAATTCTTTAATTGAATAACAAAGGCAATATGAAAGAATTGTCATTGCTGTTGCTTTCACTTTTATATTTAAACATGGAAATTACTGCTTTGCTTACAATGAATAATAATACAAAACATACCCAGAGACCAATAAAGAAGAAAAGGCCCTGAATCTAGAGCCAGGAGGCCTAACTTGAATCATGACCAGAATAGTGGGGAAGTATATAGTCCAAGAAAAGTAAAACTTAACAAGCATTTTCTTCCCTTTTATTTTTTATTGAACATATGTTTAGTGAAAATTCACAAGAGCCAAACACTGTACTAAGTGCTATAAAATGAAAGGAATTCTGCACACCATTTCCTTAAGAGTAATCTCTAAATGAAGACCCAAATGAGAGTTACATGAAATACTTTGGTAAACTGAAAGGCAAATTTGACATGCTACCATTGACTATGCTGGAGAATCCTAAAAGTAATCACTGCATGGCACACCAGAATGTTTTTTTTTAAATCACCCTGTGGTTAAGTAGTACAAGTATAATCTAAATCCACAGACATGAATGAAGATTGATACATCATTTTTAAGTACTATAAATGAAAAGAATGAATGTAAAACTCAATTTTTCCTTCCAGATGAAAGAGATAGTCTTATTAATTTCTATTAATAGGGTATCTTCTGCTGAAATTTTTTCTACTAAGAATCTGGCAAACTCACAAATATGACAGATGGACTGAGATTTCAGAGATATGCCAAAAGACTTTCTGCAAAGGGATATAGTAAAAAAAATTCCAGTTCCCCTAGCTGTAGATTAATATCCGAATTCATATATTTATGTTGTTGGTCAATAAATCTTAAAAACTGCTTGAAAAATACTCTTTGGGTTTGGGAGGGTTTCTTTTTTTTTTTAGATTTGATTCTCATAAAGCCTTCTGGTGTCAGTTATTGGAAGAAGGTAAAACAAAATGCCTTGGAAAGAGTAAAGGAAGAAAATATCCTCCAATGGATTCTAATGTAAGTATAGAGCTTAAAAAATACAAACTAAATGTACAAAATGATAAAATCACATATATTTTCTTAGAAAAGTGATTAAAGTCAAAATTCGGCCCTTCTAAAAATTAAGTGACATTTGAATTCAATAATCTAAGTTGCTTTTCTTGATTTTTCCAATTACATATTATTACATATTGCAAGAATAAAATAAAGTAAAAGAACTTGCAATTGTGAATCAAAACCAAAAGGTAACATATCACTACAAAAAGAATGACACCTGCACAGAATACTTTTTTTGGATACTGGGGTTTGAAATCAGGACACTTGCCAGGCAGGCGCTCTATCACTTGAGCCACTAACCCTTTTTATTGGGGAGGACTATGTGCTTTTTTGAGATATGGTTTTACGAACTATTTGCCTAAGCTGGCTTTGAACCACAATCCTCCTGATCTCTACTTTCTAAGTAGCTAGGATTATAGAAGTGAGCTACCAACACCCAGCTTGCACAGAAATTTTGTCACTAAAAATGTTCATTGAAAACAAGACAGGAAATATGTCAACTAAAAACTGCAAATAAGACCAAAAGATTTCTCTCTTTTTTTTTTCACTGCTAAATCACTCTGTAGTATAAGTATAGCATGGATAATAATGTTAATTGCTGACATAATACACTAAGCTTTGAACTGTTACTATGCTATTAAGATGAAGGAGTTAATGTATTTCTCTAACATCCTAGCAGATGATTGAGGCTTTAAGGAATGGAGATATGTATACTGCAGTATCAGCACTCTGTGTTTATTCTGTTTAGAATGGTGATATTGCAAGCACTTAACACTATAGTTTTCTCAGTTTGAACAACCTGTATTTTGACTTTAATGCTTATTTCACATACAGTAAGATTTATTCATATTTTATTTCATAATCAGTCTATTTAGTATATAATTTTGAATGTAAGAATCCAAGATTATTATTATTATTATTCTACTATATATATTATACTATATATTATTATTATTATTATTATTATACTACCTTTAGAACTCAGAAATTTAAAATATTTGGGATTTTTTCCGCAATGTTTAATATTTCATGTTAACTGACAATCTTGAGGTGGTCTTAGAATCCTCAGGTAACCTGAATTTATTTGAAAACTCTTATCTAACAACACCTTCAGGATCATTTGTTGTGCCAAGCCAGGCCTGAGAGACAAGGGTCTAAATTCAATAAGTTCACAATTAAATTCTGCATAGAAGGTATGGTGAAGGGGAGATTCTGTTGTATTGATAAAGAAACTATATCATCAACACTCTAATTTTATTTGGTTTTGGTTAATTGTCAAATACACCTTCAGAATACAATGAAAACAATCCTAATACATTAAAGAGAAATCAAAAGATTATTTCTAGAGTATTTCAAGAAAGCAATATAAAATGTATAATTTTATATCAAAGATCTGCCTATATATTTATTAAAGCTAAAATGCTTAGAAGACTCTAAAGAATGTCTTTCTTAGCATTTTATTTTACTCTTGTCTAACAAACATACTGAGATATTACACAAAATTTGTTGGTAGAGATAGATGAGAAAAATACAACGTTTCAGGATATAGATTCTAGATCTCTCAACAAGGTACTATGTATACATACTTTAGTAAAAGGAGCAGGAAGATGGAAAGTGGTTAAGAAAGACTAATACAGATGGAGTAAACTTGATCAAAGAAGATTATATGTATTTCGTAAATATCACAATGAAACCCCTTTGTACAATTAATTTATGCTAACAAAAAATTTTTTAAAGAGGTGTGAAGTGGCTGATTTTGTGCAGATAGCATCAAGAGAGAGGGCAAAAATAAAAGAACCTCCACAGAGGCTCCTTTTTCCATTTGTGATGGAACTACAAATGTGTAGGATGGATTAGAGTAGGTGACAGCACTCTGCTCATCTCACCTCCTAGTACAGAGAAATGCCAGTACCCCACCTCAAGACTATCAACAAGACATTGTATGATGTGCTGAATCAGTAATCCACATGCTTAATATAAATTTTAATCTAGACCTGGTGTACCTGATACTTATTTAAGCATGATCAAAGGATATGGACTATACTTCAATAAACAAAGTTAAATGTTCTTTTATCTCTTCCTCCCCACTCAGAGCAGAGCCTTTTTGTCAAGCTACTACCAAGATCACAACGTGGAGCTCTCAAAGCTGCTGCACAAACTGGGACAGCCTCTGCCATCCTGGCTAAGACAAGAGCTGCAGAAAGTGAGATAGCACTGAGAAAAAAGCTTCCCAAGAATCCACCTTCCATATACTAACAGTCACCTTTCCAAAGCTTCCAGAAGCTATGAAAAGGCTGTCAAAAAAATATACCTCTTCATACAAGAAAAAAAGAACAAAGTTCTTTCCATGTGCTGGCATGTGACTGCTTAGGAACAATGGTGTCTGTTACAAGCCTTGAGGCCTATGGCCTTCCTCTTAACCCATATCTGAGCCTGTGGGATTATTGTAGACTACTGTGCATTCATGTGGAAGTCGTAGCAATCGACATAAATAATAAACAAAATGCAGAACTGTTTCATTTCACAGTGATATTTACACTTTTATGTATCAACTAAGATTGTGTCTCTGTAGATTTTTAGACCACTGTTTGCCTGTACAATGTTTTCTTATTCTTTGATGCTATAAAGTATCCTACAAAAACAAGAACCAAAATAAACATCACAATGTAACATAAAATTCCAAAAACATACAACTCATGAAAAAAATGTCTGCCAAAATTTAAATCCACTGAAGCATTTAGAAAGAATTATAAATCATAATTTTTGCTAGATCAGAGAGTGGAAAAGTTATATATATATGAGTTTTACCTGCATCAAAAAGATAAGTACTACAGCAAGAAAAAGTATCCTTTCATATATATAGTCTAGTGCATTTATGTAAAAATTTCTAACTGTTTCATCATAATGTAACTGTCATATTGAAATATATATGGTAAAACTATTGGTTAGTAAATAGAAACACACAGAGTACACCAAAACAGTAAATAATAATGTAAGTGTGCTCGGTAAATTCTCTAAGAGGGAGACATGATAGGAGTTTAAAGGTATGTCGTTCAGAACGTCATGTCCACTTGCTGTAAACTGTAAATCTATTCTAGTAGTCCTCTCTGGTTCTGCAGAAATGCATAAATAAAGTTGGAGATATGTGTCATCTCCAGAAACAGGTTGACTTTTAAACATGAATAGCTTCCTTTTTGATGTCCCCAGAACAAAACATACTAAATGAAAACTAGAGGCAGTCTCCCTAGATGCTGTGTTTAGGCTATGTACATTTAAATTGTTGAAAAACTTCATTTTCTGGGTAATTCAACAAATTAATATCTTGGATTTGTAACTTGATATTTGAAATTATACTTTTGATACAAGACAGAAAAAATAGGCACGCTAGAGATCCATTTTTGAGAATATTTCATACATCACTCTCATGGAAGATAACAGAACATTGTTAAATTGATGGATTACCTACTAAATTAAATGCAGAAAGGTCAAAGATGAGCAAGGCATAGTTCTTAAAATATATTTACACTTATATTTTTAATGAAAAAATATGATTGATAAACTTTTGAAAAAAGAATACAATAAATCATACTTATTTTCTTGTATTAGTATTTACTTCACTTTTAATGTACTTACACATACAAAAATTTAAGTAGTGAATACATTTCTTGCTATAATTATATAAGCATTTATAAAATATTCTCAAAGTTATGATTTGAAAAAAATATATGAGCCAGGTGCTAGTGGCTTGTGCCTACTATAATCCTACCTACTTGGGAGGCTGAGATCTGGAGGATCACAGTTCAAAGCCAGCCTGGGCAAATAGTTCATGAGACCCTGCCCCCCATCTCAAAAATAACCACAGCAAAATGGACTGGAGGTACTGCTCAAGAGATAGAGCGCCTGCTTTGCAAAATCT
This sequence comes from Castor canadensis, assembly GCF_047511655.1. Classification (NCBI taxonomy): domain Eukaryota; kingdom Metazoa; phylum Chordata; class Mammalia; order Rodentia; family Castoridae; genus Castor; species Castor canadensis. The sequence goes on from NC_133394.1 coordinate 61,254,300, forward strand.
GAATTTAAAAGTGAACTCTATCAATTATTTACTAATTAGAAAACAAACTGTGAAATTCTTCCACTTACTACAAATTTTTTAATGTGTATTATAATTGTCAATTAAATTTTTAAGCACTTAATGTACTCAATGATCACACAAATTTTAAACAGTTATCAGACAGAATTTGGAAAAGAACCAATTTTTAAATCCCTGACTAAAAACAGCAAAATCATTTGGGAAAATATGGCAGCCTCCATGCTAACTGCCACCTCTTTTGAAGGAGCACATTCCAAACATGCTAGGAAAGTTACCAGAGTCATTCAACTCCATTAATTTAAGAAAACTACTGTAAGAAGATCAAACATTGTGAAAATAGGCCCCAATAGTTACACACAGTGTCATTTCATTTGGCAACAATGTTTGTGCTGATAAAAGAAAACTGACACCTAATATATGTAAAGATGAGATGTACAAATGAAGTTCTAAATAAAGTAACTAATAGCATCCTTTTGTCCAAGTAAAAGGAGTTAAGTAAGCAGCTCATCCTTAAAGTAAATGTTAAACCATGTTCAATTCTTGTAGAATGAAAGGAGAAAAGGAGAGAGATGGTACCAAAATCTACTAATTCACCAATAAATGTTTAAAACCTTTGAAAGAATTTTTGACCACTCAATATGTTTTGGAAAGAGTAGCAAATTCTAGAGGACATGCATACTTTCCACACTATATTTCCAACTAATTATTATGTTATTCTGAAAGTAATATAAATACACATGAGAAAAGAATGAGAGATAACATGACTAAAAATTAGCTCTGTATAAAATTCCCTTTTTCAATACTTAAAATATGGAACTTCCTCAGGAAGAAGTGAAATGGTTATTTCAATGTTTATAGCTATAATATTCTTGTCATTCACATTGAATGAAAATTACTGGAAACATTTTTTTTCTCTGAGTTTTTTAAAAGAAAAAAAAACTGAATACAATTCTGATAGTTGCATGGTACCTCATATGTATAACAATAAACTGATAAGAAAATGAAAATTTTGTGTATGGTGATTTTTAGACAATTAATAGGTGTATGATTGTTTTGCCTGGGAGGTAGTGGGGGGGTACTTATATAACATAGGTATGACTAATATAATTTAAACGCAGAGATGGATGGAAAGCTTCCAAGTAGGAAGAAAGAAATTTTTTAACTATAATAGCTTTTCAACAACCTTTCTCCTCCTAAATTTTGGTGTTGTGATTTTTAAATTTTTATTTCATTTTATTTAGTTCTAACAGATGTAAAGCAGTTCCTACATCACTCATGGGCCCCTTTCTTTCTTTAAGAGTTTTAAAAGGTGTTAGGTCTATAAAAGAATCTCTACAAGGGGTGGGCACTTAGACATTCATCTTTATTGTCCACAAAGTTTCTTTTCTTTACTCCAATCCCTTTCTCTTCTAGATATCAGATTTTCTCATGTTGCAACCATCTTGTCTAGATGCTCCAAATGAATTCTCCGTAGGTCTGCCTCCTCCCCACATACACAAATTGCTCCTATCTGGAATACATCTAATTCCCAATTTTCTTTCCAAATGTTCCAGAGCCAATCAGATCCTCCAAGACAAATCAGTGACTAGTTAATAAACCAACCCATCAGTATTAATGGCTTATAATGATATCATATTATGCTTTCCAGTTAAACCCAAACTTCCCAGTAGAAACTCATCAGTGGGGACTCTCCATTAGAGAGGCACTGAACCTAGCAAGTATTTTGATGTAAATATGTTTCTTTTCTTTCTTTTTTTTTGTGGTCCTAGGTTTTGAAATCAGAGACTTGTGCTTGGCTAGGCAGGTGCTCTATTACTTGCACCACAGCCTAGCCCAAAATATTTCTTTAATTCCAAATTACACTATATAACTTGAGTTCTATTCTGCTAAAGCTAGCTTTGTTTAATTACTATCTGCAATATAGTTGCTTCCTTTTTACTTGCTACAACCCACTCTCAACCCTCAATACACACACACACACACACACACACACACACACACACACACACACCCTATACCCAGACAGTTGATTTCTTGGCTGGCTTGGAATGTCTATCATCTCTTCACATACTTTACACAAGGGCTGACTACATGTCATAAAGTCAGCCGTGAATTTGAGCATGAAAGTCAAAGAATGTGATGGTTAATTTTATGTCATCTTGACTAGGCCAGATCAAATATCATTTCTGGGTTGTGTCTGAGAGGATATTTCTGAATGGCATTACATATGAATTGGTGTATTCAGTGAAGTAGATTGTGCTCCCCATCATGGATGATTATCATCCAACTCACTGAGATGGATCATCCCATCTCATCTCGTCTTTTCTCTCAGACTGCAATTTACAACAATGGCTCCCTGGTTCCTAGGCCTTCTGTCTCAGAATGAATTAACCAGACTTCATCTAGTCTCCAGCTTTCAGGCAGCAAATCATGGGACTTTTCAGCATCTATTAGTATGTGACTGAGGCAATATGTATTCACACAGTGTGAGATTGATTCCATCCCCAAGAAAATCATACTTTGTGTGTGACTCTCACCTGTAGTTAAGGGTACCAAATTGGGGCCACTTGCTTCCATCCAGTACTATTACTAGTTCTTGCCATTTATTGACCTCAATTTTTCTCCATAAAAGTTCTCTATATATTCAGTTACATTAACTGCTACAGAATTAAATTTATTCATTTGTTAGCACATTAAATTTATTTTTAAATGAATCCTACATATATGAAATAATATATAAAACCCTAGGAATATATAGCATTTTGAGCTTTCATTTCCTCTATAAATCTGTATAGATATCTATATCCTTTACATATCTATTTCTACTGGTGCAATTAATAAAGCTAATTCAACCTTCCTCTACCTTTGTGCTCTTTTCAGGCCCACAATAGATTGGGTGTTTACCACATAACAATTCAAATACTAACTTTATCCAGAAACACCCTCACGGTAACACCTGGAAATAATGTTTCACCAGCTATGTGTGCATCCTGTGGCCCAATCAATCTGACATATCAAATTAGCCATCACATTTACTTATCAATCCCGTTCAAAAAAGTCAAAGCAAATTTTACAGATTAAATGATCCACAGCACAGTCTCCAAGTTATTGTTGGGAAGAATGTATTTCCCACATTTTACAATATAGAAAAATGAATTAAACTGAGTGAAATGTAAGACATTTCCAAAGCACAGAGAATATGTGACAAATTTTACATAAAACTGTCTACATCAAGCTGCTTCTTGGTTATGAGAGAATAAATTAAGTGTAGGAAATGCCTGCTGTCTATATTTCCACTGCCAAAAATGCTCTATTCAAATTGATAACTGAAATAGAAACAGGACCTTGCTCTTAAACATTATGCATAATTTATACAGTTGGACCAGAGAAGATGGGTTTTCTTTCCTCTATTTGGTATACAGCATTCTGAACCTGAATTTTTTTTAAAAAAACTTCAACAGAAATGTAAGCTCAAAATGCGATATATTCCTAGGACTTTACTTAATTTACATCTGTCAACAAACAAAACTCTTTAAAGCCCACAAGGCAAATACAATATCAAAAATAAACTTTATTTCACATACAAATGAATAAATAGACAAATTTATAAGAATGTAAAGATTATGGGCCGGGGGTGTGGCTCAAGTGTTAGAGCACCTGTCTAGCAAGTACAATGCCCTGAGTTCAAACTCCAGTACAAAGAAAAAAATTAAAGATTACAATTTTAAAAACAATAAAAAGGTATGAAAATGCAGTATTGATAAATTTTTGCTCCCACCTATGATTAAGTTGATAAAACCTATTGTTTCAATCCCCAATTGCCTTCAGGACAATCAAAATAATAAAGAGGATAAACTGGACTGTAGCCCGGTATCTGTGCTTAACTAAACATTGGGTATGTGACTTTTGGGGCCTCAATTTTCCCATCTGTCACTGTTAGTAAAAATATGATCATGGCTAAGAAGATGGTATTTTTCCCCTGCTTTATTTTACCATGTGGAGGTCCACCAATTTTGTAATATTGGCTCTCCCTGTCTCTTAGCTACTCTTCAATAGAGGAAGAGCCCTGAATTACCTAAGTGATAATTGGAAGCAGAAATTGTACTTGAATAACTAAACCTTCCTCCTTCAATTATCTTAAGGATCTACCATTAAAAAACAGTCACTCTGATCTACTCTGACTTACATTGGGTTTAGCAGAAATTGACTATAGGTACATTTTCATTAGTGATTATTAAGTTGGACATTGTAAAGGGTTTCATCATGATATTTCCGCACATGCACTTTGTGTGATGCATTTTGATCATATTCACTCCCTCTCTTGCTTTATTACTCCTCCTTCCCTCTTTTCCCTCCCCCTTCCACCTCCCAAGTTCTTTCATGACCTTGGTTTTTTTGATTCATATTGTTTTATCTTCTGCTTGTTTCCAAAAAATGAGAGAAAAATGCAGTATTTGTCTGGTGGGGTTGATTTTCATTTAACATGATAATCTCTAGTTCCATCCATTTTCTAGCAAACAACATAATTTCATTTTTCATAATAGCTGAGTAAATCCTTTGTCTTTATCCATTCATCTGCTGGTGGGCACCTAGGCTGATTCTATAGTTTGACTACCACAAATAGTGCAGCTATAAACATGGGTAGGAAGGTATCTCCATTGTATGTCAATTTTGATTCTTTTGGGTATATATCCAGCAGTGGTAGGGCTGGATCATGTGGTACTTCTAGTTTTAATTTTTTGAGGAACCTCCATACTTATTTCCATAGTGGCTGCACTAATTTATACCCCACCATCAGTGAATAAGAGTACCTCCCCTCCCACCCCCATCTTCACCAGCATTTGTTGTTTTTCATTTTCTTAATGAAACCTATTCTAACTAAAGTGAGGTGGTTTCACTTACCCCAATCAGATGCTGTTTCAATTTGTATCTCCTTGATGACTACAGATGTTGAACATTTTTTTCATTGATTTATTTAAAGCCACAAACATAATCAAAAGAAGAGCTAGAAACAAAACCAAAAATGTAAATATATTTTCAAAAACTAGGAAGATGAACAAGAGTATAAGTGAGGAATTAATATAGATAAGCTAAACATGTCTCATTCTTCATGTGGGGAGCCAAAACATACTAATTTTAACTAGTTACCTTTTTTTAAGTAGTTAAATTTGTTACCTTTAGGTAACAAATTAAGAAATTAAGGTAAACTCCTGGCCATATATCCAAAGGAATATGCTCTAGGATATGATAGAGCCACTCGCATACCCATGTTTATTGCAGCACTATTTACAACAGCCATGCCTTGGAAGCAGCCTTGATGCCCCATGACTAATGAATGGATTAAGAAAAATTGGTATATATACATAATGGAGTTTTATTCAGCCTTAAAGAAGAATGAAATTATGTTGTTTGAAGGTAAATGGATGGAACTGGAAAACATTATGCTAACCAATGTAAGCCAGGCTCCAAAAATCAAAGGTCACATGTTTTCCCACACATGTGGAAGCTAGACTTATAAATTAAATGTATATATAGATAGATAGATGATCACATATACATACATAAATACATACATATATGGTGAGAAACAGAATAAAATTTTAGTCTGAGGAGACTATGGGAGGTGGGAGAGCAAAAGAAAATGTTAGAGCATGAAAACTATTGAAACAGCCCACCTACATAAGAATATAATATAATGCACTGTACTCTAAGCTACTGTATATAAGGGGATCATGGTGATAGAGAAGGAAGGAAGGAACAAACGAACGAAAGAAGGAATGAAAGAAGGAAGACTTGTAGAGCTTTTACATAGTACTAAACAACGAAAAAAAAACTACAGTTAATATGGAAAGGCTAGGCTACAAATATACACTTCCTTTTCCCAAATATGTAGGCATACAGATGTATGCAGCCAGATCTTCTTCATATACTTCAACGAAAACAATTATCAAAATAAACCTAGTACAGAAATTGATATGAGAATCCATCCGTCTTTTATTAAGCCAAACTTAAGGAGATTTGCAAAAATGTAGCACAATGCCACTCTGAATTTTCTTTTGATTTTGGCAATGATGTTATTCTTGGCTTTCTCTTATTTTAAAATTAATTCATTTAAAAATTTTTAAGTTTCATGTCTAATACAGTAAATATTGATAGATACAACTCTTTTAAAGTCCTTTGGCAGATATTGGGAGTTGGAAGTAATTTAAGTATCTACAGCTAAGACACCATAGAAAGAAAGTAAATAGAAAACCAGACTATACCTCCCCTCCACCACCTTCAAATTCTACTCTCAAATGGAAGCTGCCTGGATGAGATAAGGATGATTCAAAACAAAGAAGCAAGGCAAACACAGATTTGGGTTTCTTTTCTGCTGGCCTTTCTCACTGCCACTGACCTGAGCCCTAAAAGTGAAAAGATGAAAGATCTTAAGTGAGGATCAAACGTAGAGAAAAGTGTGTCCAACTTCCCATTTAAAACTCCTCAAAGCAGGCCCAGTAGGATGGTACATGCCCATAATCCCATCTCATAGAAAGCAGAAGCAGGAGGATCTCAAGTTTGAGATAAGCCTAGGCCACACAGTGAGACCATATTTCAAAAAAGGAAAAGCCCACATTCTTCAGGGAAGCTGCAGAAATCACTAAAAACAGGATTTTAGATCCAAAGAGACATAGCACCCAGGACCAGAAGGACACATAATGCACAGACTGATGATGACCACAAGTTACAGGAGGAGCCCAGACCAGAAAGCAGAAGCCACTTACCAAAGATTGAGCCTGATGAGATTCACCCAATGCCAGCAGAAGACAGAGGACGGCTGAGGCCCAGATGTTTCCCTCTCACCTCATGTCCATTGTCACGGCTACCTTGGGAAGAAAGGATGAGAAAAACACTGAATTTGGCTGGATTTTCCTGAAAGAGACAAAAATTCCAAAAGTGATGAAACATATATATATATATACATTTTTTTTTGTGTGTGGTACCTGAACTCAGGGCCTTATTCCTGGCTAGGCAGGAGCTCTACTACTTGAGCCATACTCCCATTCCTGAAACATATCTTGAATGTGGACATTTATTGAAAACTAATGACAGCTATATTTCTAATTATGGAATTAACACCCCCTACCTAAGCATTATGTCCCTGGTCCAATTAGCAATAATGGTGACTCAGGGAAAAAGAACAAATAGCCAGGATTGAGGCTATTTAAAATTATGCCTTAAGTAAAATAGGCCAGGAGTAAGCCTAGTGGTGCAGAAAGACTTAGGTCTGCAGGTGAAGCACATATGTAGATTGCAATCTTTCTCCAAAATAATCAGTTTCATCCTGAGTGACACCTGGTATAACCCTGGAATATAGACATGACCTGCAAATAATAGTATACCCAGTGATTTGATTAGTACATTCAATTTGTCAAGTAATCCTATTGTGTCTGTCTTCAATTATATCCAAAAGCAACCACTTCTGACCAACTGTGCTGCTGCCATCCCATTCTAAGATGCCATCATTGCTTTCCTGAATCTCTCCCCTGCTTCAATGCTCGTCTACTATAATCTACTGTCAACCCAACATGTGGTATATTCCTTAGACAAATTTGGTCAGCGCACTACTTTGTTAACACTCCTTCAATACCTCTCCTTTTTTATTCAGAATACTAATGATAGTTCATACATAGCCTCTGAGACCTTACATGATCTAGCATCCACTGCCTTTGTAACCACAGTTCCTCTTCTCCCTCTCTCATCCTACAGCAATTCTACACCCAAAAATTTTTATTTTCAGGATGTCTTTTTTTGTACATTCATCTTATACAATTTCCATTCTTAATCCTTCTCAATTAGTTCTGTCCAATAACTTTAAAATGATAAATATTCAAAAATTCTTATTGCTTTCAGCAAATTTGAGTCCTGAATTCCAAGGATTTTTTTTCAGGACCCTTCTGAGTTCTAGGGAATACTATTCATTTACATAAATTATCATATAGATAAAAAGAGTTTTAAACTAGAGAAATACAAAAGTTATTTCTTTGGTTCTAATTCTACTTAGTTTTCTATAATTTTACTTAGATTAAAAAATAACTACTAAAACATATATTAAATTAGAGTACTCTCATACACCATCTGATGTTTTAATTTTACTATTTTTACCTTGAGCCACTCCAGCAGCCCTATTTTTGTGAAGGGTTTTTCAAGATAGGGTCTCATGGAACTATTTGCCCAGCTGGCTTTGAACTGTGATCCTCCCAATCTCTGCCTCCTGAGTAGCTAGAATTATAGGTGTGAGCCTCCAGCACCCAACTTTATTTAAAAAAAAAAGTATGCAAAAATTGCTCTAAATTCAACTCAAGCTAAAATTTTTCAGAGTATTATATATGTCTTATCTCTTACTTGTGACCTCACAGCCTCCATCTGCCCACCACTAGCATTGCCCTCAGCCCCTGCTATGCCCTTACCCTTCTCCTCCCCACCCGCATCCCATACCTGCTCCCATACCTCCTCCCAAGCATGCTCAGCTCACCTGTACCCACTCCAGGAGGTGGCAGGAGCTGACAACATTATCTGAGCCCATGTGCCTTTTTCCATGACTAATCTCTCTCAAATTTAAAAGAGATGTAACTCCTTCTCCAATGACTCAGCCTCCTATATTAAAGAATTTAAATACCTAACCCAAGCATATGATATGACTTGGCATGAGACCCATCTTCCAAGGATGGAACAATTATTCTCACCTCTCATTTTATTTCCCAATCCTTCACTGATATTCAAAGAAAACTTAAACAGGCAGAGTGTGGCCCTCAAACCCCCCAGGGAGATCTTATGAAAATGGCATTTAAGGTATTTATAACTGAGCTGAGGCTTGAGACCACCAAAAGGCCCAGCTTTTTGCTGCCCTGAGGCTACCTCTTCCAACTTCGAGACTGGCTGAACAACAACACATGCCTCCAGGGGCCTGCTTCAAAGGCAACCAGACAAGACATTGTGCAAAAACACTGCCCTTCACCTCGCCCGCCTCCAGGACTCTGTCCACAATGTGGCCAGAATGGACACTGGAAAGACGACTGCCCCCTTTGTCTCTGCAAGGTAGGTCAGTCTCCCACTTCCACTCTCAACAGAGTTAAGGTCTCACAGACCTCTTGGGCTTGGCGGCAGAGACTGACACAGCCCTGGGACCTTGGCCCCCTTCAAGATCACCTCAGAGGAGCCCAGGGTAAGCATCCATGTAGCCCGTAGGCCTCAATCACCTACTTGGTACTACCTGACATCTCAGGTAAGCTTTATCCTTCACAGATCTCCGTGGTGGGGGTGGACAGTCTGCTCCACCAGCCAAAAAGAAAAGACAGTTTTATTTAAATTTAAATTCTTACAAAAGTTAATTTTAAAATACAGGTTACAAAGTAAACAACTGGAAAGGATACAGATAGGTAAACTTCACTGTGTGACAAAGTTAAAGTTGACTATAGTCTAAGAGCTGCCTAAAAGATTTTTAAGGTCATGCCAAACTAAAATCAAATTCTCTAAGGCTATAAAATAACAAGGTTATCTTAATATTGTTCTTCTCTGAGTAACATCTACAAAAAACTGTTAGATTTTATCAAAGAAATTATTTGTGTTTTCTGCTGACCTTGTCAAGCTTTAAGTACTACTAAATCAGAGTTCATTTACATATTTGCTCATGTGTCTTAAATAACCATCTTGTAACAATGTTGTGTGTATACTTTTTCTAAATATGGTACAAACATTTACAAAGTTAAAAATGTAAATTTATATCCAAAAGTGTTCCATTTAACCTGCATCCTGACAGTTTGACCCTGTTTGCCTTTAAAGATTACACAAACCCTTCGCAGCAACTAATCTGGACAGTTTTGCCACAAGAGTTTAAAGACAGTCTTCATCTCTTTGGACAGATCCTAACCAGAGACTTATTAGATGGGCACTACTCAGAGGCCACCCTTCTTCAATATGTTGATGATATACTTCAGTGCAGAGCCACAGAGCCCCTCATCTACAAGGCAACAGAGTCCTTTTAAAAAACTTTCTGGCCTCCGGGGATACAGAGTCTTTAAGGAGAAGGCTCAATTATGTCTCCTTCAGGTCACCTACCTAGGTGTGGTCTTAAAGGGACAGACTCACTCCCTGAGTCATGAGTGAATCAACCCAATCCTCCATTTCCCACTACCCTATATCATAAAAGCAGCTTAAAGCTTTCTTGGGAGTTACAGGATTTTGCAGAAACTGGATCCCTAGATATGCAGCCTTTAGCAGACACCTTTTTATGCTCCTTGTAATATTCCTATTTGGGTCTTAAATAATGTATGGCCACCCATTTCTCTTAGGAAACTTTCCTCCAACAGACTCTGCTTCTCTGGCTGACTATCTACTTTATCTTAACCTCCTCCAGGAACCTCTCAGAGAGCATGCAGACCCACCCCTCAGAGGGCCCCATAACAATTTCTATTAAAACCAGAGGATCTCATTCTCCTAAAGGATCTTTGACTCTCTCCATTGGGACTTCAGTAGACGGACCCCCCATCTGGTCATCCTCACAACGCCCACCACTGTCAAACTCAACAGGATTCCCCAGTGGCAGCACATTTCAAGGATAAAACATTGCCCACTGACTTCAGACTCTTCCACTGCAACAAAGGATGAGTACTGCTGGGCCCCACATGGCTAAGCCTCTCCCACAAACTCTCTCCCTCTTCCTCTCCTGCATAAGCTCTTAGTCCTCATCTGGCTCTCAATTTTCTGCCATAGGTGAATTTAAAACACAGGTAGGGGCAGTGGGCCTAATTCTGAGAGCATGCATACTACTTCCCTGCTTCCTTCCCTTGGTTATACGATCCATTATAGAGGCTACTACAGAAAAAAAAAAAACAGCTGCACATGTGCTATGGAAATGATGCTATGGAAATACAAACCCTTAAACCAGGAAAATGCTCTTTAACCCTAGATGCCTCCAGGATTCCCTAGAGGAACTCAGCAGACAGACTTTCCCACCAGATGCTACTACAACTTTCTCTGGCCTACCAACAATTGGCCTTGTCTGCAGATGAAGCCTGGGAAAAACTATCAGCCTCCACTCCTGGGGACCTCACAAATTTCCAAATTCCAGCCAAATCCCCTTAACAATGCCCCCACTCAGCACTCAGCACCAAGCAGCTAGATCGATCAGCACCCATAATACCAACAAAAGGCTAGAATGTTAGGCCCCTGGCATTCCTGGGGCGGGTGGAAGATCCCAAGGCTAGCACCAAAACCAGACCCCCTGATTTATGATTGCTTGCCCAACTCCCCTGTTTGTTTCTCTGCTTGAAAAACACCTCAGGAACTTCCAGTTACTCAACTAGCCAGGCATGTCGACCTGTTCTATCTAGCGATCGCAGATAATCAGAGACCAGACTCTCTCTCCCTCCCCCATGGCTTGGCCCCTCCTATAAAGCCCACTAACCAATTTAGTCAAGCCGCTTCACTCTGAACCCAAGAGTGACAGCCCTTTGGTCTGGTTCCAATAAATCTTTCTTTTCCACATGTGGCATGGTCTTTATTTGGCAGTTCCTTACAAATATGAATTCATAAAATTTTATTATAAAATTGGAAATATATTTCCATGGTGGGGAAAACTCTCAGTTTAAAACTTTTGGCAAAGATAGAGCTAAGATGTAGGCAAGGTAAAAAAGCATTTGTCAATTTTGCTAAATATATCACCCTGCAATTCATTTTCCTTTTGAATATTACATGTGATTCCCAGAATTCTCTTTCATTTTTATCATCCTAGTTTTCTCACTCAATAAGCATTTAATTCAGCATATATCATACAAAAAAACACTACTATTGGTAAGATGAATATGACCACATCCTACTGTGGGCAAAAATATTCCACTTCTCCAACAGTATCACTGTCTATTTTGATATACTCCAAATTAACTTAATATTTAATTTTTAAGTACAGTATTAATTTGTTATGGCAAAAACCTATTCATCAAGTTCAAATATAAAAAAGATCTGGTGAATTTCAATTGTGTTCTTAAAATACGCATCTGGAGAATGTTGTTCATTTCTATATAATCTAAGGTTTCCAAAATTTGCAATCTAAGATCTACAAAATAATTTTGTAGACATTTATTATATAAAACTGGAGTCTATATGATAGGCTGATAGAGCTATTAGGCACACCAACATTTTCATGTTACTATTCACATACACAGCAATACAGTCACGCACAGTAATAAGTAGTTGTATTTAATTCAAAACCCCTAGGTGGTTAAACATATACTTAAATAACAGGACAACAGAGCCATCTAGTGGCCTCATAAAATTGATGTTTCATGTAATTTTGTTACATTACATCAAGTTTTACATAAACTAAGCTTGTCTTCTCACTGTTAACAGATATCTATAATCCTTATGGATAATAGGTCAAAGGTATTATTAGGGTAAATACAATGCATATCATGAGGAAAAAAACAGTAAAAAAAGAAAAAGAAAAATGAGAATTTTAACAAGTGATCATTACACTTCCAAATTATTTTAATATATCTGCTTTAAAAGCAGTAAATATTTTACAAATATTAGATTACAAATACTCCCATGGTAGTAAGATTTTCCATTTTAATATGCCATATTAAATGTTACATAAATAATAATCATCTTTTGCATAAATGCATGTAAGCACAAAAAAGCTTCATTGGTAAATATAGCATCACAAATCATCTGGAAATGGCAGAGAAAAAAACTCAAGCTTGTAAGATGTTAAATATTTAGCCAAATATGAGTGCAGAATCTCACCTCACTGACATGCAAATTTCTACAAGCAAGTTAGCATTCACTGTTAAAGTGGAGGTCAGTTTGAGATCACAGAGCACCTAACCAATTCCAGTTTTTCAAGGTATACTGTAGAAGATCCTGCATGTTATTTCCTTAACATCTCAACAAATATGTACATGATAGAGGTTTCATGATATCAAACATTTACTTGAGAACCCCAGTCCAAAATTCTTTTGACACACTATCACCTCAAAATTCACTGATTGTATTTATCGCATTTCAATGTCCCTCATTCCTTACATGTATTATTATCTTTCTTGTCAAACTTAAATTCCATGGCAGATCAGTATAAACCATCCCCTTGCATTCCCTTTCTTTTTCATCATCTCACTCTGCTTACTCTCTTGGCAAATTCCAACCTTAGTTAATTTCAACTCTGTCAGCTCCACACTTGCACCTATGCAGCTGAACTTGATATGTAGAAAATACAATCATGCTAAATATTTGAATTTAAATTTACTACAGGAACTTAAATGAACTCCTAATGTAACCCAAGAATCCTGTTACATTTTCACATCTATTGACACTATCTCCTAATTATACCTTTTGCTCTCTTCTCAAATTTCCAACACTCTCTCTTAGTAGATGGCTTTGCTTTCTATTACACTGAAAAATAAAAAGCATTAAATTGGTAGAAAGGAACATTCAAAAGTTTGCACCACCATATTAACTCACCTACCAACATCTATACCTGTATACAGTTCTACAGATGAACTACCTAAACAATGATCTTAGGCTAACTTCTACCTTCGTGCACTAGATGTTATCCTTTCCCAAGCAATTCACCAAATCTTTCTTGCAACATCAAGTTTTCCATTTTTGCTGGATCTTCCCCATCAGAAAGCTTTAAGGTCTCTCAGACTTAAAAAAGAACCCACTCTTGATCTCTTGATGCTTTACAGATATTGCTCTATTTCTCTTCTACTGTGTAGTTTAATGTCTCAAAAGATTTGTCCTAGTTTGAGTTTCTAATTCTTCTCCCATTTTTCCTGTAACTGTTATTAACAAGGTCTCAAATTACCTCTGTATTGCTAAATCCAAGACACTTCTCAATAGCCATTTTACTTATACCATGAATAGCTGATTCCTTTTTTTTTGGCTTTTTGAGACAGGATCATGTCATACAGCCCAGGCTGGCCTTGAACTCATGATTTCATGATTCTCCTGCCTCTGCCTCCCAAGAACTTGGGATTATAGGCATGAGTCACCACACACCTCTTGAATACTTCCTCTTATTAAAAAAATTTTTGAATTTCAAAATACCACTCTACTGCCTTTTCTCCTTCCTCACTCAAAGAGGAAGAGACTTTTCAGGTCTCTGCTATTTTTCCTATTAATGTTGACATGCCCAAGGCTCAGTTTTCCGTCCAATCTGCTATTTATACTTACACCCTTTGTATTAGCATCCAGTCTCATGGCTTCATATCTCTATAGTTTGACAGCTTCCATATTTGTTTCTTCAGCCCAGACCCCTCCCTGGAATTCATACTCACATATTGAACTCTCTATTCAACGATTCCACATGGATGTCTAAAAGGCACTTCAAGCAGAACCTGTACAGAACTGCTGAGTACTCCTTCCTCCAAATCTGCTCTTCCTGTAGTCCCCACATCAGCAAATTACCACCCAAAATCTTTAGAGTCATTTTAATATCATATATTCTTTTCTCTTATATCCTACACACAATCTGTCAGCAAATGCTGCTAGCTATACTATAAAAGTATATCCAGAACTGAATCACTTATTTGTGTACTACTAGTAGTAAGTCAATACCATTCTCTCACCTTTATTATTATAATACTACCCTAACTGGTATCCATGCCCCAACCCTAAGGTCTTTCCTAAACACAGCTTTGAGAGAGAATATGCAAAAACCTAAGTTAGATCATGTCACTCCTCTACCCAAAACTCTCCAATGACTATCAACTTATTCAAAAAAAATTGTATAATGACTGGTCAGGCTATAAGGAACCTGTCATTACTTTTCTAATCTTGCTTCTACTTGCCTATCATACTCTATCCAAACTGGTCCCATTTTTTTCCTAGCGCATGTCTATTTATGAATTATATGTTGTTAAATAACAAATCATTCCAAAATTTAATGGCTTAGAACAGTATCTATTCTCTTACACACTTTGCTTTTTGTTGTTTGGTTTTTACTACTTCATTTATTTTAACTGATACAAAATAATTATACAACTTATGGGGTACCACGTGATCTTTCAATCCATGTACTGTTTGATGATCAAATCAGTAATCAGCATATCTATCACCTCAATCATTTCTTTGTGTTGGAAAAATTAAAAATTCTTTCTTCTTGCTATTCCAAAATACACAGCAAATTACTATTACTTATAATACCCCACCATGCTGTAAAACACTAGAACTTACTCCTATTTAACTGCAATTCTGTACCCATGAACCAACCTTTTCCTATACCCCATTTTCCCCTACTCTTCTCAGCCTCTGGTAACCACAATTCTACTCTTTACCAAATGTCTTCCTCTACCTGGCTTATTTCACTTAAAATGTAAATCTTTAACCCACTTCCAGTTTGTTTTTACATGGTGAAAGATAGGGTCTAATTTCATTTTTCTGCATATGGATCTCCAGTTTTTCCAGTACTACTTATTGAAGAGACTGTCATTTTTCCTATGTATGTTCTTGGTGCCTTTGTCAAAAATCGGTTGGTTGTAAATACATGGATTTAGTTTTGGATTCTCTATTCTTTTCCATTGGCCTATGTGTCTTTTTATCCCAGTACCATGCTATTTTGGTTACTATAGTTTTGAAGCATAATTTGAAATCAGGTACTGTGATGACCCCAGTTTTGGCCTTCTTGCTCAGAATTGCTTTGGCTGTTTGATCCATATGAATTTTAGAAATATTTTCTCCAACTCTATGAAGAATGTCATTGGATATTTTGATAGTCATTTCAGAGAATCTGTATATCACTTTGGGTTATATGGACATTTTAACAATATTTATTCTTCCAATCCATGAAATGGGCTATATTTCAGTGTGTGTTTTCTCTTCAATTTTTTTCATCAGTATTTAAATTTTTCACTATAGAGATCTTCAGCTCCTTGGTTAAATTTATTTCTAGGGGTTTTTTCATAGTTATTGTAAATGCAACAGTTGTCTTAATTTGTTTTCAGATCATTAACCACTGGCATTTAGAAAGTACTAATTCTTTTTTCTGATTTTCAATCCTACAACTTTATAGAATTCAATTATCAGTTCTCATAGAATTTTTGTGGAATCTTTAGGGTTTTCTGTAAGATTATGTAATCTACAATCACACTTTCTGTAGGTCAGTAATTAAAGTATGGCTGTACCTCACAGGTACAACCAACTGTAGTCAACGGTTGGTGCTGCAGTCATCTCAAGTCTGAAATAGTTAAGGATCAGTTTCCAATTTTGTTTATGTGGTTGTTGACAGGATTCAGTTCCTCATGGGCTACTGATCTGACAGCTGCAATTCCTTGCTGAATGTTGGCCAGAGGTCACCCTCTGTTCCTTGACACATGGGCCTTTCCAATATAACAGCTTGTTTCATCAAAATAAGCAATTCAAAAGATGCAAAAGCACAAGACAGTCTTTTAGACTAATCTCAAAGGTAACATTTTGTCCCTATGCCACTTGAGAGTTACACAAGGGAGTAACAAGAGGTGAGGATCATTGGGAATTTTTAGCCTACCATACCAAGCATGGTCCCACTAAGGAACTACTAGGTGCTTAGAATATGTGCTGACAATATCTTAGCTAATTTCACTCCATCATTCTCCTTTCCTCATTCTTAGAGTAGTTTCAACAGATCTCATTTTTCCATTTTCATAGATGAGTACATAATATTTCCACCATATTCACCGTCTTACATTGTTTCCTTGTATCTTCCCCCTCTCACTGATACCAATCCCTAGACAGGACCTGGTTTATCTTCCTATTAATACCCCGTTTTGGGAAAAAGAAGGCATTTTTAAGGTATCTGTAGGGAGAGTTTCATTATGACATTTCCACATATATACATATTGTATTCCAAATTGGTTCATCCCCTCCATTTTTCTCCTTTCTACCTTAGTCCTCTTCTTATGGTGATTTCAACAGGCTTTAAAAGTCTATATTCATTCTTGTATAGAAAGTACATCAACCATATTCACCTTCTTTACTTCCTTCTTTTTCCCTCCCTCTCTTGGTAGTGACCTCCCCTTAGCATCTGTTTATCATTGTTATCTTTCATTGTTGAGGTTCATTGGTCAGTGGGATTTTTGGCCTGGTATTATACCCATACATGCATTGTGCTTAAGTCAATGTAACCCTCCTCCACTGCACTTCCTCACCTTTTTTCCTCTATCATGAGTTGTTTTAGCAGTTTTCTTTGTGTTTCCTTGTGTCTTGTTCCTACACAGATGTGATGTATTTCATTATTATTAGCTATTCTTCTTTCCCTCTTTTCCTCCTCCCTTGTTCTCTCTACCAGTCCCACTTTTGGATATGTGCTCTGTATTTCTATGTATATTTAATATCACTTATATTTGTATTGTGCCTATATTCCACATATGAGAGAAAATATGCAGCCTTTGGCTGTCTAAACCTGGCTAACTTCACCAAGGATGATATTCTCAGTTCCACTTACCTGCGAATAGCAAAATTTCATTCTTCTCTATGACTGAATAAAATTCCATTGTAACTAAATACCCTATTTTCTTAATCCATTTATCAGTTACGGGGCATCTTGGCTGTTTTCACAGCTTGGCTATTGTGAATAATGCTGCAATAAATATGGGTGTGCAGGTACCTTTATGGTATCTGACTTACATTACTTCCAGTATAGCCCTAGGAGGTGAATTGCTGGATCATATGGTAGTTTATTTTTAGTTTTCTGAGGAGGCCCCATACTGCTTTCCATAGTGGTTGTACTAATTAACATTCCCACCAACTGTGAATGAAGGTTCCTTTTTCCCCACATCCTCGAGGTTTTGTTGTTGTCTTCCATTCTAACAGGAGTGAGGTGAATCTTAATGTGGTTTTGATTTGCATTTCCATTATGGTCAGGGATATTAAGCATTTCTTCATATTTTTTTGGTCAGGGGGACTTCTTCCTGTGAAAAAGCTCTTTTCAGTTCATTTGCCCATTTCTTCATTGGGTCATTGATTTTGGGAGAGTTTAGTTTTTTGAGCGCCCTGTATATTCTAGTTACTAATCTCTTGTCAGATGTATAGCTGGCAAAGATTTTCTCCCATTCTGTAGGCTACCTCTTCATTCTGGAGAACATTTCTTTTGTTGTGCTGAAGCATTTTAGTTTCGTGTAGTCCCATTTGTCAACCCTTTCTCTTAGTTGCTGAGTCATTGGAATAATATTTAGGAAGTTATTGCCTATGCCTATGTGTTCCAGTGTATCACCTAGTCTTTTCTGCACTAGTTTCAAAGTTTCAGCTGTTGTATTAAGGTCCTTAATCCACTTTTGAGTTGATATTTGGACAAGGTGAAAGACATGGATCTAGTTTCAGTTTTCTGCATGCAGACAGATATCTGCATGTTTTTGCTCCCTCACTTTCTTTAAGTCTTTGACCTAATGTCACCTTCTTAATGAGACTTTTTAAAAACTTTTAAACCTGAGCATCCTTTTTAAAATTATAACTCGTACCCCTCCCCCAACACTTCTTATTTCCTTTCTTACTTCTTCTCCATACCATTGACTCATTGTAATATCCCATATAATTAGCATATTGTGGTTGATTTCTACTTTTACTTAGCTAAACTAGCACATTTCCCTTTCCTTCCCTGAATAGTTCCAGATTAGGTTGAGCCACAAGAGACATTTTGTATGAGAGTTGGTAGATGCAGTAACACAATCATCATATACTGTAGTTTTATACTTGGAAGACCTGTGTGGGACAGGAGGCAATGTTGCAAAGTTGTAAGTTGTTACGTATCTAGTAGCTCATCTTCTGGCAGTACTCAGTTCTGCAGCTTTTTCTTTTTTTTATTTATTTATTTTATTATTCATATGTGCATACAAGGCTTGGGTCATTTCTCCCCCCTGCTCACACGCCCTCCCTTACCACCCACTCTGCCCCCTCCCTCTCCCTCCCACCCCCTCAATACCCAGCAGAAACTATTTTGCCCTTCTTTCTAATTTTGTTGTGGAGAGAGTACAAGCAATAATAGGAAGGAACAAGGGTTTTTGCTGGTTGAGATAAGGATAGCTATACAGGGCATTGACTCACATTGATTTCCTGTGTATGTGTGTTACCTTCTAGGTTAATTCTTTTTGATCTCACCTTTTTTCTAGTTCCTGGTCTCCTTTTCCTATTGGCCTCAGTTGCTTTAAGGTATCTGCTTTAGTTTCTCTGTGTTAAGGGCAACAAATGCTAGCTAAGTTTTTAGGTATCTTACCTACCCTCGGCCCTCCCTTGTATGCTCTCGCTTTTATCATGTGCTCAAAGTCCAATCCCATTGTTGTGTTTGCCCTTGATCTAATGTCCACATATGAGGGAGAACATACGAGTTTTGGTCTTTTGGGCCAGGCTAACCTCACTCAGAATGATGTTCTCCAATTCCATCCATTTACCAGCGAATGATAACATTTCGTTCTTCTCATGGCTGCATAAAATTCCATTGTGTATAGATACCACATTTTCTTGATCCATTTGTCAGTGGTGGGGCATCTTGGCTGTTTCCATAACTTGGCTATTGTGAATAGTGCCGCAATAAACATGGGTGGGCAGGTGCCTCTGGAGTAACCTGAGTCACAGTCTTTTGGGTATATCCCCAAGAATGGTATTGCTGGATCAAATGGTAGATCAATCTCTAGCTTTTTAAGTAGCCTCCAAATTTTTTTCCAGAGTGGTTGTACTAGTCTACATTCCCACCAACAGTGTAAGAGGGTTCCTTTTTCCCCGCATCCTCGCCAACACCTGTTGTTGTTGGTGTTGCTGATGATGGCTATTCTAACAGGGGTGAGGTAGAATCTTAGTGTGGTTTTAATTTGCATTTCCTTTATTGCTAGAGATGGTGAGCATTTTTTCATGTGTTTTCTGGCCATTTGAATTTCTTCTTTTGAGAAAGTTCTGTTTAGTTCACCTGCCCATTTCTTTATTGGTTCATTAGTTTTGGGAGAATTTAGTTTTTTAAGTTCCCTGTATATTCTGGTTATCAGTCCTTTGTCTGATGTATAGTTGGCAAATATTTTCTCCCACTCTGTGGGTGTTCTCTTCAGTTTAGAGACCATTTCTTTTGATGAACAGAAGCTTTTTAGTTTTATGAGGTCCCATTTATTGATGCTATCTCTTAGTTGCTGTGCTGCTGGGGTTTCATTGAGAAAGTTCTTACCTATACCTACTAACTCCAGAGTATTTCCTACTCTTTCTTGTATCAACTTAAGAGTTTGGGGTCTGATATTAAGATCCTTGATCCATTTTGAGTTAATCTTGGTATAGGGTGATATACATGGATCTAGTTTCAGTTTTTTGAGACTGCTAACCAGTTTTCCCAGCAGTTTTTGTTGAAGAGGCTGCTATTTCTCTATCATATATTTTTAGCTCCTTTGTCAAAGACAAGTTGGTTATAGTTGTGTGGGTTCATATCTGGGTCCTCTATTCTGTTCCACTGGTCTTCATGTCTGTTTTTGTGCCAGTACCATGCTGTTTTTATTGTTATTGCTTTATAATATAGTTTGAAGTCAGGTATTGTGATAACTCCTGCATTGTTCTTTTGACTGAGTATTGCCTTGGCTATTCGTGGCCTCTTGTGTTTCCATATAAATTTCACAGTAGATTTTTCAATCTCTTTAATGAATGTCATTGGAATTTTGATGGGAATTGCATTAAATATGTAGATTACTTTTGGGAGTATCGACATTTTTACTATGTTGATTCTACCAATCCATGAGCATGGGAGATCTCTCCACTTTCTATAGTCTTCCTCAATCTCTTTCTTCAGAAGTGTATAGTTTTCCTTGTAGAGGTCTTTCACATCTTTTGTTAGGTTTACACGTAGGTATTTGATTTTTTTTGAGGCTATTGTAAATGGAATTGTTTTCATACATTCTTTTTCAGTTTGCTCATTGTTAGTGTATAGAAATGCTAATGATTTTTCTATGTTGATTTTATATCCTGCTACTTTGCTATAGCTTTTGATGATGTCTAGAAGCTTCTGAGTAGAGTTTTTTGGGTCTTGAAGGTATAGGATCATGTCGTCTGCAAATAGGGATATTTTGACAGTTTCTTTACCTATTTGTATTCCTTTTATTCCTTCTTCTTGCCTAATTGCTCTGGCTAGGAATTCCAGTACTATGTTGACTAGGAGTGGAGATAGTGGGCATCCTTGTCTGGTTCCTGATTTTAGAGGGAATGGTTTCAGTTTTACTCTATTAAGTATAATGCTGGCTGTAGGTTTGTCATATATAGCTTTTATAATGTTGAGGAACTTTCCTTCTATTCCTAGTTTTCTTAGAGCTTTTATCATGAAATAATGTTGGATCTTATCAAAGGCTTTTTCTGCATCTGTTGAGATGATCAAGTGGTTTTTGTCTTTGCTTCTGTTAATGTGGTTTATTACATTTATTGATTTTCACATGTTGAACCACCCCTGCATACCTGGGATGAAGCCTACTTGTCATGGTGAATAATCTTTTTGATGTGTTGCTGAATTCGGTTTGCCATTATTTTATTGAGGATTTTTGCATCAATGTTCATTAAGGAGATTGGCCTATAGTTTTCCTTTTTGGAGGTGTCTTTGCCTAGTTTTGGGATAAGTGTAATACTGGCTTCATAAAATGTGTTTGGCAGTTTTCCTTCCCTTTCTATTTCATGGAACAGTTTAAGGAGGGTTGGTATCAGTTCTTCTTTAAAGGTCTGATAGAATTCAGCAGAGAATCCATCAGGTCCTGGACTTTTCTTTTTGGGAAGACTCTTGATTGCTGCTTCAATTTCATTTTGTGTTATAGGTCTATTCAGGTGATTAATTTCCTCTTGGTTCAGTTTTGGATGATCATATGTATCTAGAAATCTGTCCATTTCTTTTAGATTTTCAAATTTATTTGAATACAGGTTCTCAAAGTAGTCTCTGATGATTTCCTTGACTTCCATGGTGTTTGTTGTTTTCTCCGCTTTTGCATTCCTAATTCTACTAATTTGGGTTTTTTCTCTCCTCATTTTAGTCAGGTTTGCCAGGGGTCTACGATCTTGTTTATTTTTTCAACAAACCAACTTTTTGTTTCATTAATTCTTTCTATGGTTTTTTTGGTTTCTATTTCATTGATTTCAGCTCTTATTTTTATTATTTCTCTCCTTCTATTTGTTTTAGGATTTGCTTCTTCTTGTTTTTCTAGGAGTTTGAGATGTATCATTAGGTCATTGATTTGGGATCTTTCAATCTTTTTAATATATGCACTCATGGCTATAAACTTTCCTCTCAGGACTGCCTTAGCTGTGTCCCATAGGTTCCGGTAGGTTGTGTTTTCATTTTCATTGAGTTCCAGGAACTTTTTAAGTTCCTCTTTTATTTCATCTATGCTCAATTCTTCATTAAGTAATGAGTTTTTTAGTTTCCAGCTGTTTGCATGTTTTTTGTCTTTACTTTTGCTGTTGAGTTCTACTTTTACTGCATTGTGATCGGATAGCATGCATGGTATTATTTCTATTTTCTTATATTTGCTGAGGCTTGCTTTGTGCCCTAGGATATGATCTATTTTGGAGAAGGTTCCATGGGCTGCTGAGAAGAATGTATATTGTGTAGAGGTTGGATGAAATGTTCTGTAGACATCTACTAGGTCCACTTGATCTATTGCATATTTTAGATCTTGGATTTCTTTATTGAGTTTTTGTTTGGATGACCTATCTATTGATGATAATGGAGTGTTAAAGTCTCCCACAACCACTGTGTTGGCGTTTATATATGCTTTTCGGTCTTTCAGGGTATGTTTGATGAAATTGGGTGCGTTGACATTGGGTGCGTTGACATTGGGTGCGTACAGATTGATGATTATTATTTCCTTTTTGTCTATTTCCCCTTTTATTAGTATGGAATGTCCTTCTTTATCACGTTTGATCAATGTAGCTTTGAAGTCTACTTTGTCAGAGATAAGTATTGCTACTCCTGCTTGTTTTCGGGGGCCATTGGCTTGGTAAATCTTCTTCCAGCCTTTCATCCTAAGCATATGCTTATTTCTGTCGGTGAGATGAGTCTCCTGTAAGCAACAAATTGTTGGATCTTCTTTTTTAATCCATTTTGTCAAACGGTGTCTTTTGATGGGTGAATTAAGTCCATTAACATTAAGAGTTAGTACTGATAGGTATGTGGTGATTCCTGCCATTTAGTTGTCTTAGTTATTTGAAGGTTTGATTGTGTGTACCTAACTTGATGTTACTCTCTACTGTCTTGCTTTTTCTTATCCTGTGGTTTGGTGCTGCCTGCCTTTTCATGGTTAAGTTGGGTGTCACTTTCTGTGTGCAGGATCCCTTGCAGAATCTTTTGTAATGGTGGCTTTGTGGTCACATATTGTTTTAGTTTCTGCTTATCATGGAAGACTTTTATTGCTCCATCTATTTTGAATGATAGCTTTGCTGGCTAGAGTATCCTGGGGTTGAAGTTATTTTCATTCAGTGCCCGGAAGATCTCACCCCACGCTCTTCTTGCTTTTAATGTTTCTGTTGAGAAGTCTGCTGTGATTTTGATGGGTTTACCTTTGTATGTTACTTGTTTTTTCTCTCTTACAGCCTTCAATATTCTTTCCTTAGTTTCTGAACTTGTTGTTTTAATGATGATATGTCATGGAGTAGTTCTATTTTGATCTGGTCTGTTTGGTGTCCTGGAAGCCTCTTGCATTTGTATGGGAATATCTTTCTCTAGATTTGGGAAATTTTCCGTTATTATTTTGTTGAATATATTACGCATTCCCTTCGCTTGCACCTCTTCTCCTTCTTCGATGCCCATGATTCTCAAGTTTGGTCTTTTGATGGAGTCAGTGAGTTCTTGCATTTTCTTTTCACATGTCTTGAGTTCTTTAATTAATAGTTCTTCGGTTTTTCCTTTAATTACCATTTCATCTTCAAGTTCTGAGATTCTGTCTTCTGTTTGTTCTATTCTGCTGGATTGGCCTTCCATTTTGTTTTGCAGTTCTGTTTCGTTCTTTTTTCTGAGGTTTTCCATATCCTGGCAGTTTTCTTCTTTATTGTTGTCTATTTTTGTCCTGAGTTCATTTATCCATTTATTCATTGTGTTCTCTCTTTCACTTTGGTGTTTATACAGTGCTTCTATGGTTTCCTTTATTTCTTCTTTTGCTTTTTCAAATTCTCTATTTTTATTGTCTTCGAATTTCTTGAGTGTCTCCTGTACATTTTGGTTGACCCTATCCAGTATCATCTCTATAAAATTCTCATTGAGTACTTGTAGTATGTCTTCTTTTAAATTATTCTTGTGGGCTTCATTGGGTCCTTTGGCATAGTTTATCTTCATTTTGTTGGAGTCTGGATCTGAGTTTCTATTCTCTTCATTCCCCTCTGGTTCCTGTACTAATTTTTTGCTGTGGGGAAACTGGTTTCCCTGTTTTTTCTGTCTTCCTGTCATTGTCCTTGGTGTTGTTACTGTCCCTGTACTGTGTGCAATTAAGTATTTTCTAGCTTGTAATAATAACAATGGTAATATTTAGAATGGAAGGGTGAGCTGAGATGGAAAGCAAGAAGTTAAAGAAAAGGGGAAAACAAATATACAGACAAGAGGGAGAAAGCAGAACAAGGTATCAGACAAGAGAGTTTCAAAGGTATAAACAGGGAGTGTTAGTGTACTAATCGACAGTAAGCTGAACAGACATTAGAGAGACAGAGAGAGGATTGAAAATCAAAGATAAAAAAAATAAAAAATAAGTAAATGAAAGTAATACCTATATATAAAAATGAATTAAAATTAAATGGAAAATAGGCAATTAAAAAAAAAACCAAAGAACTTCCAAGTTTATATGCAATGCAGTTTCAGTCTTAATAATTTGGGTGTCTGTCTCAATCTCCAGTCCTGAAGTTGGTGCCTCAGATGTTGTTCTGTAGTTGTCTCATCAAAGGGTATGCATAAAGTACAACAAAACTACACACTCACACACACACACACACACACACACACACACACACACACACACACAAAGCCACACCAAGTGTCCCCAGTTCAAATGCAATACAGTTTCACTAAGTTTTTCGGCTTGCAGGTGTAATTCGGTTGTTCTCTCATCAAAGGTAGGGAGAAAAAGAAAAAAAAGCGTCTGGAGACAGTTCTGAGAGTGGTACCTGCAACTGTGGCTTGCCTGCCTGCTGCTCTCAGCCTGTAGCTGGCTGCGTTATTTATGCAGATCTCTGGCGTGAGCTAGCACTCACCTGGTCCCACAGGCTTTGTTTGCTCAGAGTTCTCCTGTGCGGGAGCCTCTGCTACAGGCTTTCCCCTTTCCAAGTACTGGGAAAGGTGACACTGCCCCCGCGTTGTCAGGCCTGCATGTTTATTTACAGTTCATGTGGGAGCCCCTCTCCTCTGAAGTTTTCCTCCCACTGCCACTTTCAGCAGCTTTCCTGCTCCTGCTTACTGGGCGGTGCTGCTGCTCCTGCTGGCCGCCATGTTTGTTTACAGTTCATGTGGGAAGTGGGTCTTCCCTCCTCTCACAAGCTTCCCTGCTCCTGGTTGCTGGGCGCGCGCCCCGCTCCCGCCAGAGCCTCTCCAGCCTGCCCGGCTTGTTTATTTACAGTCCCGGGAAGGATTCTCTTCCCCCAATCTTCAGTGCTCAGGGCGCCCCACCCTCTTTCCAGCGTGTCTTAACTGTTCTTATTGCTTATTACTCAGTTTCTCTTTTTTTTTTTCCCGGGTGGAGGTCAGTCTGTCCAGGGGGCTATCCTGCTCTGGCCTAGGCTTGTCTGTGGGGCTACTGTGGTACCGTGAAGCTCACCTGGTCCGCGTCTTCCCAAGCCGTATGGGCGCCAGCCACTGGCGGCCCCGGGGGCCCTCCTCGTTTCTCTGTTTAACGTGAAGTGGAGATTCTCTGCACTGGCTGGAGATGTGGAGGGGTCAAAGTTATGCCTTTTCTCGGTGATTATGCCTGCAAAGTGTGTCTCCAGCGTCTCTCCAAGATTTCACTATAGGAGGGTCGCTTTCTGCTTCCTACCTCTAGCCGCCATCTTGGAATCTCAATGGAAACCTTAAAAGCAAGAAGAGCATGGAGTGAGGTCTTCTGGGCACTGAATGAAAATAACTTCAACCCTAGGATACTTTACCCAGCAAAAGTATCATTCAAAATAGATGGAGCAATATAAGTCTTCCATGATAAGCAGAAACTAAAACAATATATGACCACCAAGCCACCACTACAAAAGATTCTCCAAGGAATTCTGCACACAGAAAGTGAAAGCAAACAAAACCATGAAAGGGCAGGCAGTACCAAACCACAGGAGAAGAAAAGGCAAGAAAGTAGAGAGTAACAATGATTCAGCTGCACACAATCAAACCCTTAAACAACAAAGACAACTAAATGACAGGAATCACCACGTACCTATCAATAGAAACACTGAATGTTAATGGACTTAACTCTGCCATCAAAAGACACCATTTGACAAGCTGGATTTAAAAGGAAGATGTAACAACTTGCTGCCAACAGGAGACCCATCTCATTGACAGAAATAAGCACTGGCTGACAGTGAAAGGCTGGAAGAAGATTTACCAAGCCAATGGCCCCTGAAAACAGGCAGGAGTAGCAATACTTACCTCAGACAAAGTAGACTTGAAACTTATATTGATCAAACGAGATAAAGAAGGACACTCCATACTAATAAAAGGAAAAATACACCAAAAGGAAATAACAATTATCAACTTATATGCACCCAATGTCAATGCACCTAATTTCATCAAACATACTCTGAAGGACCTGAAAACATATATAGACTCCAACACAGTGGTAGTGAGAGACTTTAATACCCCCCTGTCACCACCAGATAGGTCATCCAAACAAAAAATCAATAAAGAAATTCTAGAACTACATCACACCATAGATCAAACAGACCTTGCTGATGTCTACAGAATATTTCATCCAACTTCTACACAATATACATTCTTCTCAGCAGCTCATGGAACCTTCTCCAAAATAGATCATATCTTAGGTCACAAAGCAAGCCTCAGCAAGTATAAGAAAATAGAAATAATACCATGCATTCTATCTGATCACAATGCATTAAACTAGAAATCAACAACAAAAACAACAGTAAAAACATGCAAGCAATTGGAAGCTGAATGACACATTGATGAAATAAAAGAGGATATTAAAAGGTTCCTGGAAGTTAATGAAAATGAAAACACTACCTACCAGAACCTATTGGACACAGCAAAGGCAGTCCTAAGAGGAAAGTTAATAGCCATGAGTGCATATATTAAAAGGTCAGAAAGATCTCACATCAGTGACCTAATGCTACATCTCAAACTCCTAGAAAAACAAGAACAAGCAAATCCCAAAACAAGCAGAAGTAGAGGAATAATAAAAATAAGGACTGAAATCAATAAAATAGAAACAAAAAAATATAAAGAATCAATGAAACAAAAAGCTGGTTCTTTGAAAAAATAAGATCTACAAACCCCTGGCAAACCTGACTAAAATGAGGAGAGAAAAAATCCAAATCAGTAACATCAGAAATGCAAAAGGGGAGGTAACAACAAACACCATGGAAGTCCAAGAAATCATCAGAGACCTCTTTGAGAACCTATATTCTAATAAATATGAAAATCTTAAAGAAATGGACAGATTTCTAGATACTTACAACCATCCAAAACTGAACCAAGGGGATATTAATCACCTGAATAGATATATAACACAAAATGAAATCGAAGCAGCAATAAAGAGTCTCCCAAAAAAGAAAAGTCCAAGACCTGTTGGATTCTCTGCTGACTTCTATCAGACATTAAAAGAAGAACTAATACCAACCCTCCTTAAACTGTTCCATGAAATAGAAAGGGATGGAACACTACTTAACTCATTTTATGAAGCCAATATTACTCTCATCCCCAAACCAGACAAAGACACCTCCAAAAAGGAGAACTACAGGCCAATTCCCTTAATGAACATAGTTGCAGAAATCCTGAATAAAATAATAGCAAACCGAATCCAACAACACATCAGAAAGATCATACACCATGACCAACTCGGCTTCATCCCAGGGATGCAAGGATAGTTCAACATATGCAAATCTGTGAATGTAATACAGCACATTAATCAAAGCAAAGACAAAAACCACTTGATCATCTCAACAGATGCAGAAAAGCCTTTGACAAGATCCAATACCACTTCATGATAAAAGCTCTAAGAAAACTAGGAATAGAAGGAATGTTACTCAACATTGTAAAGGCTAAATATGACAAACCTACAGCCAACATCATGCTTAATGGTGAAAAACTAAAACCATTTCCCCTAAAATCAGGAATAAGACAAGGGTGCCCACTATCCCCACTCCTATTCAACATAGTCCTGGAATTCCTAGCCAGAGCAATTAGGCAAGAAGAAGAAATAAAAGGAATACAAATAAGTAAAGAAACTGTGAAAATATCCCTACTTTCAGATGATATGATCCTATACCAAAAAGACCCAAAAAATTCCTAGACACCATAAACAGCTATAGCAAGGTGGCAGGATACAAAATCAAATTACAAAAATTATGAGCTTTTCTATACACCAACAACAAACAAACTGAGAAGGAATATATGGAAACAATTCCATTTACAGTAGCCTCAAAAAAAATCAAATACCTAGGAGTAAACTTAACAAAGGATGCAAATGACCTCTGCAAGGAGAACGACAAACCCCTGAAGAAAGAGATCGAGGAAGACTACAGAAGATAGAAAGATCTCCCATGCTCATGGATTGGTAGAATCAACATAGTAAAAATGGCTATAATATCAAAAGCAATCTACATGTTTAATGCAATTCTCATCAAAATCCCAATGACTTTCATTACAGAGATAGAAAAATCTACCCTAAAGTTCATTTGGAATGCGAGAGACCAAGAATAGCCAAGGCAATAAAAACTCAGCAAAAAGAACAATGCTGGAGGTCTTACAATACCCGACTTCAAACTACATTACAAAGCAATAGCAATAAAAACAGTATGGTACTTATAAAAAAACAGACAGAGTAGAGGACCTGGATATGAATCCACACAACTATATCCACCTTATTTTTGATAAAGTGCCAAAAATATACAATGGAGAAAAGACAGCCTTTTCAACAAATGTTGCTGGGAAAAGTGGTTACCCGTCTACAAGAAACTGAAACTAGATCCATGTTTATCACTCTGTACTACTATCAACTCAAAATGGATCAAGGACCTTAATATCAGACCCCAAACTCTGAAGTTAGTACTGGAAGGAGCAGGAAACACTCTGGAAATAACAGGTATAGGCAAGGACTTCCTCAATAGAACCCCAGCAGCTTAGTAACGAAGAGAAAGAATGGACAAATGCGATTACATAAAATTAAAAAACTTCTGCACAACAAAAGAAATGGTCTCTAAACTGAAGAGACCACCCACAGAGTAGGAGAAAATATTTGCCAGCTATACATCAAAGGACTGAAAACCAGAATATACAGGGAACTTAAGAAACTAAACTCTCCCAAAATCAATGAACCAATAAAGAAATGGGCAACTGAACTAAACAGAACTTTCTCAAAAGAAGAAATTCAAATGGCCAAAAACCACAGGAAAAAATGCTCACCATCTCTAGCCATAAAGGAAATGCAGATCAAAACCACAATAAGATTCCACCTCACCCCTGTTAAAATAGCCATCATCAAAACACCACCTAACACAGGTGTTGGTGAGGATGTGGGGAAAAAGGAATCCTCATACTGCTGGTGGGAATGCAAGCTGGTGCAATCACTCTGGAAAAAAATTTGAAGGCTTTTTAAAAATCTAAACATAGATCTGCCATATGATCCAGCAATCCCACTCCTGGAAATATACCCAAAAGTATGCTACACAGGCTACTCCAAAGGCACCTGCACACCCATATTTATTGCAGCACTATTCACAATAGCCAAGTTATGGAAACAACGAAGATGCCCCACTATTGATGAATGGATTAAGAAAATGTGGTATTTATACACAATGGAATTCTACTCAGTCATGAAGAAGAATGAAGTCTTATCATTCGCAAGCAAATGGAAGGAACTGAAGAACATCATTCTGAGCAAGGTTAGCCAGGCTCAGAAGACCAAAAATCGTATGTTCTCCCTCATATGCGGACTTTAGATCTAGGGCAACTACACCAATGTTGTTGGGCTTGGGTCACATGACAAGGGGAGAACACATACTGGAGGTATGGGAATAGGTAGAAAACCCAAAACATGAAAGCATTTGATGTCCCCACTCCAGAGGAACTAATACAGACACCTTAAAGTGACAGAGGTCAATACGAGAAGGGGATCAGGAACCAGTGTAAAGATCAGTTAGAGATGAATCAACTTGGGTTGTAACATATTTGTACATGGAAGCAATTCTAGGAATCTCTCTGTATAGCTATCCTTAACTCAACTAGCAAAAACGCTTTGTCTTTCTTATTATTCTTATGTCTTCTCTTCAACAAAATTAGAGATAAGAGCAGAACAGGTTCTGCCTGGAAGCAAGGGGGTTGGGTGGCAGGGGGAAGAAATGACCCAAACAATGTATGCACATGTGAATAAATGAATAAAAAAATCCTGAACGCCGCTTATTTAAATATTACATGTGAACTAAGAATGACTTTTACATTTTAGAAATGGTTGAGGGAAAATTAAAATGAGAACGCAATTTGTGACATGTAAAAATCCAACCTAACTCAAATTTCAGTGTCTGAAGATAGAATTATATTGGAACATTCATTCCTAAGTTATTGTCTAAGGCTACTTTTGTGCTAAAATAGCACAGCTGAGTAGTTGCAAAGCTTAAAATACTATCATCTGGCCCTTTAAAGAAAGAGTTTAAAAAAAAAAAGAAAGAGTTTGCAAACCACTACTCTAGAGGAAAAAGATTAATGAAGGCAAAAATGGAAACTGACTTAGAATCACAGGGGGGTTGGAGAACACAAGAGGAGGAGGACTGGAGGTGACAGGATGACTGATGCAGGTCATGGGGAAGCCAGACAGGAAAACTTAGAAAAAGGCAGATCAACAGTCTCCTTGGATCTTGGCCCTGAGATAAATAACAGGAAAGGAAAATGTCTATGAAGGAAAATTTCAGTGGGGGCAATTCATTGAGTCACGATTGGGTCTTATAAGAAAACCTGGGACCAATATGAGATAATATAAAACTTGATCCCAAAGTCACAAAAGAAATAAAAATGAAATCCAGATTTTTTTTAATGAAAAAGGAAAAAAAGACCCACACAGATAGAGAAAGAGACAGACAGAAAGATAGAAGGGAGGAAAGAAAGAAAGAAAAAAGAATGCTAAAAAGTCACTAAACTAAAACAATAGAAACACACTTCCTACAATGTTGGATGCAGGAGAGGATTTCCTGAGCAAGACCAGAAGCCTAGATAGAAGTCAGGAAACAAAAGACTAACAAATTAAAAAGTTAAATTTAACCACATAGAAATTGATAGCCATCACACAGCAAAAGCACATCATGATCAGAGATAAACCAACAGAAAAAATATCTGCAACATATAACAACTACCAAACAAAAATCCTCCATTAATTATTAATTAATTAAAAGCAATCAATTTGGAAGAAACAGGGCTATGAAAAGGAATAAAGTATTCAAAAAAATAATTATATGTGGCCACTGACCTTATAATAAGATTCTCAGCTTACTAGTAGTCAAATTAAAACAAAAATAAGGTATTCTTACCTAGGACATATTTTGGAGATTTATACAATTAATTTCATTTTCATACAATATGAAGGATAAAAAGTAACAAAGTAAAGGCTTTTTGTTCCCTAGAAAAAAAAATAGCAACCCTTAAAATCGCCCGTAGGCTAGACATGACTCCAGATGGGACAAGACAGCTGAACTACATGGTGTTTCAGATGCTTTAGTGACTGTGTGGCACAGCTTCTAAGAAAAAGCAAAAGGTCTGGTTAATTGCTTCTGAACAGGGTTCCTTCCTTGAGGAAGAGCACAGGATAGAAGAGTAGAAACCCTAAATAGTGACTCTGAGGAAAGTTAGCCCTGGTAAAATCTGCTCATAAAACTCACTCTTGTGTTTAATTTTCTTCGTTATACATTTCTATGTTTTCATTGAAACAATATCACTTTAATGATCACAAAAAATGTTTAATTAAAATGAATCAGGGTTAAATTAATAGAATAAACTTGAGGAAAAAAAATTAACCAGGAAACTATGATGTAACATAAAAACTAAGTTTCCTAGCTAATTTTTCAATGTATTAAAATTAACAAGATAATATTTGCATAAACACAAATTCATTCAGTCAGTCAAGTAGGATTTCCTGGTACACTGTTGCTGGCTTTCAAGAGAAAACAAAGAAATTGCTGACTCTGCTTTTAAAGAAATCTTACAGTACTGGCGAAAGCATCATAAAACTGGAGAGCTGAGGACGTCAAACTAAGTGCTCTGGGAATTCAATAAAGCTATGTTCTCTTTCCTTCCTTTATGAAAATTATTTCCATACCAGCTTGCCAGTTCATCTGTGATAAAAGTTCCTACTCTCCTACTCCCTGACCACAGAATAAATTTATACAGCAGAGGTGCTCTAACATAATACATTGAGTTTTTCTTTTTTTTTTTTCTGTGTAAAGCTATTTGACCTACATGACAATTTCCAAAACAACAGTTACTGGATTAATTCTATGTCTAATTTCTATTCAAAACATTCTTAAGCCTATTTACCTAATCAGACTGTACTGATAGAAAATTTTTCCTTTTGTTCCTTCCCCTCCATAGAAAAAGGCCAAATAAATAACGCCATCAGAACAACTCAATCCTACTACTTTGAGGTGTTCAGAATAGAATTAGTCCAGATAATTGTGTAAGAACATTATTCCTGGGCTTGGACTGTTTTTCCTCCAGCCCCTCCCACATGGGTGTTCTCTGCTCTTTCTTCTACTTTCCTTTTCTTTCTTAATAAAGCTGTTGCTAAAAAAAACAAAAAAAAAGAAGAAGAACATTATTCTTCAGGTTATAAAAGACTGGCTTTTTAACTACAAATATCTGCTTGTGACTCCTGTGACCGATGGATAGGAAAACTCATTTTTAATGATAAATATACCAGATTTTCCTCTGGACAATAAATCCTTCCATCTCCAATAATGATACTTCGTGTATATCTAATGCTTACTGCATGCCAGGCACTGGCCTTTTAGATTTCTTTGTATTAGCTCATTTAATTTTCTTTACACCTTCAAGGTGTATTTTCCCCAGTTTACAGATAAGAAAACTGAGGTCACAAGTCAAATAATTTGCCCAACTTTACACACTTCTAGATGGTATAGTTTGACTACAGAATGGACATTCTGCTGTACTAAAGCCTCTTGGGACATTTTCAGTTAACGGCAGAAGGTATGTCTAACAGGGACTATCTACACATGTTCATTATCATTTTCCTCTTAAAATTAACTTTCTCTTCTGACTTTTCTGTTTCTGTTAGCCCTATAGTTGCATTTATTACTAACACTTAGCCATCTTATAAACAATGCAACATAAAAGAAAAAGTCCTAAATTAAGAGAGACTTAAGATTTGTCTCTGCTTCCCACTAACAGTTTGGCTTCAGGGGCTAATCTATGACTCCCACATCTGTAAATAAAATATAATTCCTGTTCAATTATCCCACAGTCATCTGTTTTTTGCTGTAAAGTTTATAAAAGAAACAATGAAATAAAGGAGCATAGAAAAAAATTTTAAGTAGGTTATACCAGAAGAATTTTTATTCTGATCACTTACTATTGTTCTATATATAACTTTAGCAGAAAAAAGGAAGGGAAGGAGGGAGAGAGGGAGGAAGAAAGGAAAGAAGAATGGAGGGAAGGAAGGAAGGAGGAAGGAAGGAGGAAATAAATGAAAAACAGTTAAGGGGGAAAGAAGTATCTAATATTTTTTTAAAACCCTATGTAAATCATGGCACATCAACACAATGAAATGTGATGTCACAGTTTCAGGCTATGCTTTTAAGAGTTCTGAAAGGGGAAATGCTTTAATGGTAAGTATGCACAAGGAACTTTAAAATGTCTCCACCTGAATCTTCACTGGCTGCATATGCATTTTCTAGTTATCTAATTTTCTAACATCTGGCTGCCTCCTTTACTTCTCCTCATCTTTCTTCAAGTTCTGGGTTAATCAAATGTAAGAATCTTAAGTACAATAACTTCTTTTGCACTTAGAAAGCTTGTCCTACCACAATATACAGACACCATTAAAAGATGAGGGTCAACAAAGAGAGCATCTCACAAAGAAATTTTAACCACCACTCCAGGAAGGCATGATGTAGTTTTCCTCAGGGAATTCAACACAGTAAGAAACATGCTTAAGAATAAATCATAAATTGAGACAAGCAGCAATTATGCTGACTGCTATCAGCCATGTTCCATTAAAAAACTATTTCATCTGAAGTTACTTAGCCTATAAATAAGCAAAGCAAATTATATACGAAGAGATATTGTAGAACATTGCTTTAGTGCAAATTTATGAAAGAACTATAAATCAAGTTAAAGAAAGATAAATGAATAATGTCACCTCAGAGCATCAGAATGCTTATATTGAGAACAAACCTCTGGATTATTAGCTGATACAAAGGCTTGCAAAGAATATATGCTTCTTTGTTGTTATGGTTTGGAAAAGAGTCCCCCAACTACTTGTGTTAAATGCTTGGTCCCCAGCCTGTGACACTATTAGGAGGTGGTGAAACAATTAAAAAGTATGTCCTAGGGCTGAGTGTGTGACTAAAGTGGTAGAGTGCCTGTCTGGCAAACGCAAAGCCTTGAGTTCACATCCCAATACTGCCAAGAAAATTTAAATACATAAACAATAAAAGAGATAGGTCCGAGTGGGAGGTCTTAGGTCATTGGAACCTCTCAAAGGGGACTGAGGAAACTGCTATCTTCCTCTTCTTTTTTCTCTTCATGTCCCAGCCATGAGGCAGGCCGGTTGCTCCACCATGCTCTCCCTGCCATGATGCTTTGCCTCACCACAGGCCTAAAAGCAAAGAGGCCAACTGATCATGGACTGAAACCTCTAAAACTGTAAGCCAAAATAAATCTTTCCTCTTTAAGTTGACTATCTCAGGTATCTTGCTACAGAAAGCTGACTAGTACATTTTATGTGGTCTTACTTGCTTTGTTGAATTCCTAGAGGAAAACTACATCATGATTAATGATTCCTTATAATCAGTTTTCCAAACATAAATCCCCTTACAGAAAGATAGCAATGAACTAATACTTTAAAAAGACACTAACACCTCATTTAACCCAGCTGTATGTTCAACATTAATAGTCTTTCTTATGATTCATCTCTATCTGCTCTCTGTGCAATGGAGTATTGTCAACATAGTCTTTAAGAGTCACCTATACAAGTGAAAAAATCTTCATCTCTCATGAAAGAACTTTATATTGCAACATGAATTTTTAGAATCACTTGGGTAACTGCAAATGTAATTAATACTCAATGTATCATTTAAATTTTATATATAATCTTCTAAACAACAAAAGCTTTCTTTTTCTCCACAGAAATATATTAATAAAAAATGGCTTACAGTTTAAACTTAGAATAATCCTTCCTGAAACTGGTAATATTAACAAGCTATTACTGTATTCTTGAAATTCTTAATATTTTTGGCAAAGACATAGGTTTCTTAGTAACTAACATGAAAATCAACAACCACTGAAGACACATAATTGATAACTCAGTGAATATAGACATACACATTAGAGTGTTTTTAAAATATAAAAATCATGCAGCTAACTAATAAAAGTGCTGAATAGAGGAGTGGTGTTTGATGATTTCAACACCAAATGTTCAGTAACATCTTTTAAATAAACTGTTCCTAATTAGACTAACTGAACTTGACAGCCAACATATATTGTATACATACTGTGTGTGCTAACTAAACCCTATAAATTAGGAAATATGCTATAGATGAGAAAGCTGTTAATAGAGATGTCTTTATTATTTTTATTATTTTTTTAACTCCAAAACAAGGACTGGATCGAGGTCGTTGTAAGTTCAACCCATGTCCACAACCTTATGCCATGCTGACTCCAATACCAGTACATGAAAACTTTGATAAAAGCATTCTTGAAAGAATGAAGACCAAGAAGAGGCCAAGATGGCAAATTGCTGAGAGACCCCAGAACACCACACTCTCATAAGCCTGAAAGATAATGTTAGGTTCATGGCAGCAAGAGGAGGTGGTCTGAGTAGCTTGCTAAATAAGAGGTTGCCAATATATAGGCAGACCACATCTACAATGACCATCCTTTGAATAAGCCTTTTAAAGTGCAAATCTACCCTAGGTGAACAGGAGCCACCAGTAACTTGCTGTGCCTCCAAGAAAACTACTGGAAAGAGCAGTTGTTCCTTTTTTCTTACCAGAGTAACCTCCAGTTCAGAAACCATGAAAGATCCTAAAAATCAACACACAGAGTTGTGAGCCCTATAAGAGCCTGGGAAATCCCAGACTGCAGAGAAAGCGAACAATTGCTGCCTGCCACCCTCAGCACCAGCCAGATTCCCACTGATCTGAGTCCCTTCCATACCAGAGAGTGGTGCCTACAACCATTCAGGTCAGTGAACAAAAACCATACAAAACATAGCAAACAACCAATCCAGCCAGAACATAGAAATAAAGTCAAGGGAAAGATATCAGGCAACTAAAACTCTCAACTGACTAATCGACAACACATGAGCAAATCTGAAAATATCAGAATGAGAAATTTAAAAAGGCAGGGGAATATGACTCTTCAAAAGGTCAACAACCACCCAATAGAGAATCTGGTGGATAGTGAAGGAGATGAAAACTCAGATTCAGAGTTCAAAAGAATGATGATAAGAATGTTTAATGAGTTTAAAGACAACACGAAAACAAGGCAATAAATTCCAAGAGAATATGGATAAAAAGCTCAAAAGGCATAGAAACAGCTAAATGACCTCAAAGAGGACATAAACAAACATAAATCCATGTAGCAACAGCCACCTGATTTTTGACAAAAGTGCACAAAATGTTCAATAGAGAAAAAACAACCTCTTTAATGAATATTGCTGAGAAAACTGGATATTGGCACGTGGAAGACTAAAACTAGATTCATATCTTTCATCCTGTATAAATATCAAACCAAAGTGGATCAAGGACCTTAATTTAAGGCCTAAAATTTTGAACCTAGTCCAGGAAAGAGTAGGAACACACTGGGATATATAGGCATAGGCAATAACTTCCTAAATGGAACACCAAATGGCTCAGCAACTAAAAGAAAGAATGACAAATGGACTACCTGAAACTAAAAGCCTTCTGTCCTGCAAAGAAAACAGGCACAGACTGAAGAGACAGCCCACAGAATGAGAGAAAGTCTTTGCCAGCTATATGTCTGACAAGTGATTAATAACCAAGCATTTATGAAGAGCTCAAAAAACTAAACTCCTAATGAATCAATGAATCAATGAAGAAGTGGGCAAATGAACCGAACAGAAATTTTTCAAAGAAAGTACAAATGGCCAAAAAACACATGAGGAACTGCTCAACATCCCTGGCCATAAAGGAGATGCAAATAAAACCACATTAAGATTCCCCCTCACTCCTGTTGGAACAGCAACCACCAAGAACACAAACAACAATAAATGCTGGTGAGGGTAAAAAGGAATCCTTATGCACTGTTGTTAGAATGTAAATTAGTACAACCACTATAGAAAACAGTATGAGGTTCCTCAAAAAACTAAAATTAGAACTACCACATGATTCAGCAATACCACTCCTAAGCATATATCTGAAAGAATGCAAGTCAGGATACAATAAAGACACTTGCACACCCATGTTTACTGCAGCATTATTCAAACTATGAAACAGCCTAGGTGCCCTACCTACAACTGATGAATGGATCAACACTCAGGGGTCAGGAAAAAGGTTATTTGGACAAAATGATATGTGCATAGGGAAGCTCTCATTGCAAGGGGCCTCCCACAAAAGACTAAATGAAGTATTTTTTAAATTTGACATTAAAATAGTAGCTTTTAAAAGACCCTTAATATAATTTTAGATTAACTTTTACTCTTGCTATGCCAGTGTTCAGCATCACAAAAGGAAGGGATTAGGAAATATGAAGTTATAACAGCAGTCCAATAGTCACTACTGAGACCACATGGGATGCTGATTTTCACACTGCTCTCTTTGTTGCATAGCTTTCATTTCCACTCCCTACATGGAAATTACTTGCTGCATACATTAGTAAAACATCCTCTGTTTTAAGCATGCACCTAACAAATAAGGAAGCAAGTTCAAAAGTTGAGGCATTATTTGGGGAACAGGAGTTAAGCTTCAGTTATAAGCTAACAGATTAAGTTGATGTGATTCACAGTGCTGATCATTACCTGGGAACAATATAAAAAGTAGTAAAAGCTTCTTAGTGACATAAAATCACTCTTCTTCAGACACAGGTGGGGTAAACTTACATAGTTCTCTTCTGGTAGCCTGCAGCCTACAGTACAAAGATCAAAAGGTAGTTTTTTTCTACATGTTCAAGGAAATGTGCAACTTAAACAAACAGCACCTGCCTTTGGGTATGGAAAAAAATAGATTCAAAACTTAAACAAAATAAGAGCAGTAAAAACAAACCCGAGGCCCAGCTGCCTTCAGATCACTTCTGCATCTGCATCATCCCATTGGTCGTCACAGATGGTCCCCCACTGGCCAGCATGGTACAGCTCCACTCGACCTTCACACCAGCTGCTCCCATCAGCAAGGCGAATGACAGGCAATGCTGGACCTGTGCAGTGGGAAATTTAAAACAGGTTAAACCTGGTTTTGCATCAACCCCTAATATTTATTAAGCCAAACAAGTGGTATGAACATACACATGTATATCTAATATATATTACGGTACTGCAAATCAAATTATTTTCATACAAAAAGCCCTTCAGAGGAAATAGGCTAAATTCACTTTTCTACAACAACCTCAGAAACTAGAAAAGATTCACAAAAAACTGCAGATTACTGGAAACATGATTAATGTTTTACAGTGGTGTAGTACAGGCATTGATTTTTTATTTTATTTAAAGCAACTTGGGCATTACCAACATATTATTTATTTATATACCTATTTGGTAGGACTGGGTTTTAAATTCAAGGCTTTGCATGTATAACACAGGTGCTCTACCACTTAAGCCACACCTCCAGTCCATTTTTCTCTGGTTATTTTGGAAATGGGGTCTCAAGAACTATTTGTCCAAGTTGGCCTCCACCCAAGATCCTTCCAATCTAGTCTCCCAAGTTGCTAGGATTATAGGCATGAGCCATCAGTGCCCAGGAACCAAATATGTAATTATTAAGAATGGTACTTGTGTCTATAACCTAGCTATTTACAGTACAGAAGTACAGAATTATTTTTATATTTGTAGAAACCAAGTCAAAATTACCATTGAAGTCATTACAGCAAGTTGGTGGATATTATGGCCTGGATTTCCAAAATACAATATTGAAAATTCTTTTGGGCATGAATCAGTTCAAATTCATTTCCTCTGTTAAAGAACCACCAGTGATGGCTACACTCCCATAGTCTGCAGTAGCCTGATTCAGCCCTTGTCAGTCCCCAAACTTCTCTGCCTCCATGCTGGACTACAACATCCTCAGCCTTCTGTCCCCACAATTCTTCACATTGGTTCTCACCTCAGAGTCCTGTTCTTGCTGTGCTTCTGCTTGAAATAAAGTCCCACAGATGCTGACACAGTTGCCTTCTCCGCATGTGGTGCTTAACTCTGAAAGGTCTCTTCTCAGTAGGCCTGACCTGATTGCCTTAGCTAAATCTGAACTTCCTAAGGCACTTCCCACCATATTGCCTAATTCTGTCTTCCTCACAGTATTTACTTTATCTAAAACTGTCACTCATTATTTGCATGAAATTATCCCTCTTGGCTAGAATAGACAAAAATACTGCCTATCCTTCTTACTTTTGTATTTCAGGCACCTAGTATACAGAAGGCATGTAATAAGTATTTGTTGACTAGCTGATTTAGCAAGTGATGCTAAAAACCTACAAGGATACCTCAAACAAGGAAAAATAATACACAAGGTCTATGCATTCAGGTTAACAAACAGATGTTAACCATCTTCAGATATAAGGTGTTGCAATGAACACCCCTAGGTCACTCTAGGTGTACTAAACAGAGCCTGTCCTCAAGAATTTTATTGCCTAAGGATGTGGATTAAATGAGTAAAGATAGGAGACTATCAAAACAAAACAAAACAAAAAAAAACTGCTGTAGTTTAGAAACAAAGGAGCTTATATTAGTTGGAGGTCATTAGGGAATCCCTTGGAAAAAGATGGACAGAGGGATTTTGGAAGTCAGAGAAGAGGAAGTGTGTTCCAGCAAAATGAATAGTTTGAACAAAAGAATAGAAGCAATCTGGGTACTGGTGTCCCACGCCTATAATCCTAGCTATTTGGGAGGCAGAGATCAGAAGGATCTCTGCCCAGACAAATAGTTCGCAAGACCCTATCTCAAAAATACCCAACACAAAAAAGGGTCGGTGGAGTGGTTCAAACAGTAGAAAGCCTGCATAGAAAACATGAGCCCCTGAGCTCAAACCCCAGTGCTGCCAAAAAAAAAAAAAAAAAAGAAGCAAAAGTTGAACATGTTTGGGAAACAATAAGGTAGCCTGATTTTGCTGGACTAAAGGATGTAATATGGTAAAAATGAACAGGTTGGGTCGTGCATATTTTGCTAATCATTTACCCATATGAAATATGCTTCTAATTCTCCACAGTGTGAGTGGTTGTCAGTAAGTGACATCTGGATATTCATAGTTAAATTTAAATATCATATTTAAGTATGACAGCAGAAATTCAAATGGATAAATATTTGCATATACTTACATACTGATATTTATACTATAGTTTACTTATATAACTCATGCTTACAATTTGTAAAAGGATAAAAACGGACTTGATATATATGACTGAATGATGACACACAATTCTCGTTATGATGTCTATGTATGATGTGTATTTTTCCTTTAAAATTTGGAATATACAGAAAAATGATAGAAAATGTATTTTTTCTTAATCAATATACTCTCTTTGCCATGGTAATCTTGGAGATAATAAAAAAATTTTTTTGAGAGGAAATTTCAAATCACCTAGAACTTAAAGCCTTTTTGACATATTACCTTTCATTTTGCAATTATGTCATACTTTATTTTAAAACATGTTTTTTTTCCTGGTTGTTAAAATGTAGAAAACATAGAAAACCACAAGGATAAAACTGAGATAGTATCCTCATTTTCTTAACAAACACACAAAAAACGTTTGAAAGGAAATTTAGTAAAGGAATTGACTCATATTTTACTTTATAGATAAATAAAACTCTCCACGTTTTCATTTACATTGCTGCTAGTTCCTATGTCCAACCCTTGTACACGATCTACCTCCTAAGTACTGGGAAAGCTACAATTACCAGATGACAAGACACTAAATGTAATTCCCAAATTAAAAAAATGTATTAAAGATCTGTCACTGTGCCCTAAGACAAATTCTTACTTGGTCTCTGTTTGTCTTGTGGTGGGAGCTTTTCTTATGCCACCCCACTCCCACCTTCCAGATAACTGTGCTCAAACAAAAACCACTTCCCGAGCTGCCCACTAGCATGTCAAGTCCTGGGACATCTGGTCATGCTGCTGTCTCCATGGAAAATACAAAATGCAGCACTGTAAGATGTGATAACCTCAGACTGTGGTCTATAACAATAACTGTGCTCCCCAGAAAAACCCATGTACCAACTTAAAGAATAGCTGTTCATTCCTCTGAATATGTTTATATGAACATATAAATAAATATTTTGTACTTAAACCATACTGTTAATTACCACACACCTAGTAAGGAGTCTATAAGAAGCTAACAATCCATTTTTAGGGAATGTTACAATCAAAGAACACTGATACATGATTATACTTTTACATAAAGTTGTATTTTGTATTTGGCTTCAAGATAATGATTTCCCATTTTGTTTCCATCATGATTTCCCATTTCCAAAACAAGTGTTACTTATCCAGTATGAAATATTTCTGTAACAAAACTTACTATTTGAAAACCAAATAAAATTCAAAGAGTTAGATGCACTCATGTTGAAGACTGTCTTTCTTCTTTTTTTCCATACTGGTTATTGAACCCAGGGTCTCACACATGATAGGCAAGTGCACTACCACTGAACTGCACCTCCTGTCCTGAAGATTATGTCATTGAATGATGAAATATGATGATTTAAATTTATTTCTGCACTTAAACTCATTAAGGGAATGATTTAACTAGAGCACTTTTATCATTTGGAATCATGAAACTAAAACAAAATAATTTTTTGATCCATGGAAAAAGCTACACATGACAGCAGCTGCCATCTCCTGAGGACACACCTGCCCTGCCAGATGTCTTTTTCACAAAGCAATATATTTTCTTCATCTCCTTGGCAACAGATATTGCTCCAATAAATGGGAATAAGGGCCCATCCAGAAAACAGGGCTTATTTTACTATTCCTTTTCTTCTGGAAATACAGATTTATCAAGTGTAAGCAAAATTTTTTGACCAGAGTATTTGGATTTTTAAAGATGGGAGAAATCAATAAAGATGGATGGGAAGGAAGGAATGGAAAAAGCACTAGATTATATAAATTTCAAGGGAATAAAAACATGAGATTAGAATTGGATTGATTAAATAGTAACTTTGTGATCAATCTTGAATAGATATTTGTATGAGCTTTCACTATATAAGACTGATCTGGAAGAAAATGATGAAGTTATTGGTGTAAAAGGGGAGTCTGTGTGGTTTTGTGCAAGAAGTGTGTCACCAGGACCAGTGAGGCTTGAATGCTGGTCTGGACTCAGCTAACAATCACACTGAGCTGTAAGTCCCTCTAAGGCTGTGTCTTCTAACGTGTAAAAAGAGAAGTCAGCATGGTTGAAGACTTTTTCCTACTCCAATATTTTGGATTACCCTTTTCAAATGGATTATTATTACATCCAAGAACAGTAATATATAGAGAAGACCCATTAGCATTTAAAAATATCTTTTATATAGAATTGTGCTGGCAAGACTGCGACACTGATTAATAAAATAATAACATGCAGATGGGATCCTCTTTTGGCTCTTCTATTCCACATATTTTTATAGATAAACTCTGATGTGTACAAATTGATATTAAATGTTAAAAAGATTCCAAAATTGTATGATTAATATGGTAATCTCTATAATTGTCTCCCTCTACAGCTTTCATCAAGCAAACAGTGAACATTTGGGAGCTATCCAAAATAAGAATGTATCTTCACAGCACCGTAGCTGTGCAATTATTGTGCAATTCTTGTATATAAAAACAATAGTCACCAGAAGATGATATAAGCAATCAGATGGACTTACTTGAAGTTTATGTTTGCTGGATGATAGTTCAGAGCCTGTGGTCAGTCAAAAGACTAATAACTACAACTATGCTATCGTTCTCGTTCTCTTTGTGTCTCATAGGATATTGTATTCTTTTCTGATTTTCAGGGTAGAGAAAGCACATGTGGGTATGTACACTGACACCCAACATACAAATTTATTACATTGGCTGGCTCTCAAAGGAGAATGCCTCAAATAAGCATTCTTTAAGGCTTGCCCACCCACCATTGACTGTTTGTAGGATGAAATATTCATTGATGAAATCAGCAATGAACATTTACAAGCACCATACACTTCATAGGCCCTGACCTCCCTTACTCTTTCACTACTTTTTACCAACTCCCATTAAAGAAAAATAATTAATTTTAATATAGTAAATTAACCTTATTTGCTGCTCTAATAGAACCTAAAGTCTGAACAAATCTTAGGCCTTCAGATTTGTCTTTATTAAGAACTCAATCTCCATCTTCCCAGTGGGGAGACAGAAGGAATTTGGCAAATTGAAGTTCAACCTCTTCACTTGAATCATCATTCTACCTATTAACACTCATTGATTATTAATCCAAAATATTTGCAAGCTGCAAAGCCTTTTCCAGCTTTTAGACCTGTACTTTTCATAATAAGATAGCTTCCATGCTTTCTGAAAACAAAGGCCAAGAAAAACACATATGTGTACTTAAGAAAAACATAAGATGCAAAAAAGGAACAATAAGAAGAACAAGAATAAAACCTTTTATTCCAAAATG
The DNA here is from genome assembly GCF_047511655.1 of Castor canadensis. Taxonomy (NCBI): domain Eukaryota; kingdom Metazoa; phylum Chordata; class Mammalia; order Rodentia; family Castoridae; genus Castor; species Castor canadensis. The sequence goes on from NC_133394.1 coordinate 61,298,464, forward strand.
GAGCCTTCTCCTCCTGGAAAAATCCTATGGTGAAAAACATAAAGATGTTGGAACTGGTGGGAGTAAGTAAACAGTGGTCCATTTTACAGTACTAGGATTTGAACTCAGGGCCTCATGCTTGCTAGGCAGGAGCTCTTGAGCCACTCCACTAGCCAATTCTTTTGTGTGTGTGTATGTGTGTGTGTGTGTTTGTGTGTGTGTGTGTGTGTGTGCGCGTGTGCACGCGTGTGTGTTGGGTATTTTCAAGATAGGGTCTGGAAAACTATTTGCCCAGGGCTGGCTTCGAACCACAATATTCCTGATCTTTGCCTCCTGAGAAGCTAGCATCACGGATGTGAGCCTCCAGCTACCAGCTACACTGGTTCATTTTAAAGACAGTGCATATAACCCAGGCACCATGGCTCAAACCTACAATCCTAGCTACTGGGGAGGCTGACAGAAGGAGTCACCTCCCACAGGACCTTCTCACTGCAGGAACCTAAGTCCTGGACATAACTCTTTACTCATCAGGTGATGACAGCACAGGAAGCATTGTCTCTTTCACATACCAAGAAATGGGATTTGTGGGAGGCTGAAAGTAGAAAGCTAAAAGCAAATGATAGCAACTAAGAACGGCACAGATATCATAATTCACAGAGTAAATGACTTGCTTCCTAGGCCTAAACAATTATTTTGTTAAAAACAATGATCAAAAGATTCTTTAAGGTTTTGCCCATGACAATCAGCCCATTTCCTAGTTCACCAGAGGTGGTAATGTGTGAAGTACATTTGTGTGTGGGGAAAAATTGGTTTCTTCCATTTGGGGACCTCTCTTTCCAGCTCTTTTGTGAAAAGAGAGAATGAGCAAAGTGACAATAAGGAAGGAAGAATGGCTGCCTAGAACACACCTAATATTTATGGTACGGCCTATTGCTCTATAAACCTACACAGCATGTTACTGTTCTGAATACTGTAAGCAACTGTAACATGATAGTATTTGTGCATCTCAGCAGATTAACATGAGAAAGGCAAAATGAAATTACTAGGTGAGAGGGATTTTTCAGTTCCATTATAATCTTAAGGGACCACCATCTCTTATGTGGACAAAAATGTCATCAAGCAGTACACAACTGTCTTAGCAAACTGATTGGGTCAGATGTGGGTGAACTCACGCCAACTGCAGCTATTGACAAGTAACTGATACATCAGGATCATCCTGGGGGCTGTTATAGACTGTGCCCCAACCTTCATCTCCCCTGTGCCTTCAAACTCACTTTATTTTATTTTATTATTTTGATGTGTGGGGGTACACTATGGCATTTGCACAAGTTCTTAACAATGTACCAAATATATCATACATGAATTCACCTCCTCTACCATTCTCCTTCAGCCCCAACCCCCCACTCCCCATTCCTGGAGTAGTTTCAGCAGGTATCATTTTTGCATTTACATACTTATCTACATATTTTTTGCACCATATTCACCCTCCTACCCCCGTTTCCAAACACCTCCCCACTTCCACTGGTGCCAGCCCCTCCTTCCCCCCAGCAGGACTTGTTCCACCCTCCTGTTTTCTGATTTTATAGAAGAAAAAAGATAAAACAAAAAACATGACATTTTAGCTTATTTGAGATAAAGGTAGCTACACAGGGAGTTTCCTTGTGATATTTTCACATATATATGTATTATAACCCCAAATGGTTTATCTCCTTTTATTTTCTTCATTCTACCTTAATCCCTTTCTCATGGTAGTTTCAGTCAGATTATTTTTATAGTCATTCTTGTATAGTATCCTTGAACCCTGTTCAAGTTCTTAGTTTCCATACCTTCCCATGCATGATCTCCCCTTAGTGTGGCCAGTGTTTCACAATATTGCTGCATTTGTGTTAGGTCTATATTACACATATTAGAGAGAACCTGCAGCTTTTGGCCTTCTGAGTCTCGCTAACTTCATGTTAGATGATGTTTTCCAGTTCCATCCATTTACCTGCAAATAACAAAATTTCATTCTTCTTTATGGCTGAGTAAAATTCCATTGCACATAAACACCACATTTTCTTAATCATTCTTCAGTAGTGGGGCATCTTGGCTGTTTCCATAGCTTAGCTATTGTGAATAGCGCTGCACTAAACACGGGTGTACAGTGCTTTTGTTGTAAACTGACTCACAATCCTTCAGGTGTATCCCTAGAAATGGTGCTGCTGGATCTTATGGCAGGTCTTTTTTTAGATTTTTAAGAAGCATCCATATTGTGTTCCATAGTGGTTGTACTAGCTTACACGCCCACCAGCAGCATAAGAGGGTTCCTTTCTCCCCACACCCCCCATCCTCGCCAACATTTGTTGTCGTTTGTGTTCTTGATAGTAGCTATTCTAACAGGAATAAGGTGGAATCTTAGTGTGGTTTTGATCTGCATTGCCTTTATGGCCAGGGATGTTGAGCATATCTTCATGTGTTTTTTAGCCATTTGGTCTTCCTTTGAAAAGACTCTGTCCAATTCATTTGCCCATTACTTCATTGGGTCATTGATTTTTTGGGGAGTATAGTTTTTTTGAGCTCCCTGTATATTCTGGTTATCAATCCCTTGGTAGATGTATAGATAGCAAAGATTTTTCTCCCATTCTGTGGATGGCCTCTTCAATTTAGAAACCATTTATGTTGTGCAGAAGCTTTGTAATTTCATGTAGTACCATTTGTCCATCCTTTCTCTTAGTTGCTGAGCCACTTGAGTTCTATTGAGGAAGTCCTTGCTTGTATCTACTGCTTCCAATGTATTCCCTGCTCTTTCCTGTACTAGCTTCAAGGTTGCAGGTCTTATATTAAGGTCTTTAATCCACTTTGAGTTGATACTTGTACAAGATGATAAACATGGATCTAGTTTCAGTTTTCTGCAAGCAGATATCCAGTTTTCCCAGCAACATTTGTTGGAGGCTGTATTTTCTCTATCCTTTGTTTTTGGCAACTTTGTCAAAAATTAGGTGGGTGTAGTTGCATGGATTTATATTCTGTCCCACTGGTCTTCATATCTGTTTTTGTGCCAGTACCATGGTTTTTTTTTTATTGCTATGGCTCTGTGGTATAGTTTGAAGATGGGTATTGTGTGATACCTCCAGCATTACTCTTTTTGCTCAGTATTGCCTTAGCTATTTGATGTCTTTGGTGCTTCCAGAAACCTATGGGGTTGATTTTTCTATCTTTGTGATGAGTGTCATTGGGATTTTGATGGGAATTGCATTAAACGTGTAGACTGCTTTTGGTAAAATAGCCATTTTTACTATGTTGACTTCACCAATCCATGAGCATGGGAGATCTTTTCATATTCTGAAGTTTTCTTCAATTTCTTTCTTCAGTGGTTTGTAGTTCTTATAGACATCATTCACATCTTTTGTTAAGTTTATTCCTAGGTATTTGATTTTTTGGAAGCAATTGTAAATGGAATTGTTTTCCTATATTCTTTCTCAAACTGTTCTTTGTTGGTGTATAGAAAGGCTACTGATTTTTGTAAGTTGACTTTGTATCCTGCTACTTTGCTGAAGCTGTTTATGGTGTCTAGGAGTTTTTTGGTGGAGTTTTTCAGGTCTTTTAGGTAGAAGATCATGTCATCTGCAAAGAGGGATAGTTTGAGTTCTTCCTTTCCTATTTGCATTCTTTTTATTTCTTCTTCCTGTCTTATTGTTCTGGCTAGGAATTCTAAACTATGTTGAATAGGAGTAGAGAGAGTGGGCACATTTGTCTCGTTCCTGACTTTAGGGAAGATGGTTTCAGTTTTTCCCCACTAAGTATGATGTTGGCTATAGGTTTGTCATATATAGCCTTTATTATGTTTCATTCCTAGTTTCATCGGAACTTTTATCATGAAATGGTATTGATTTTTACCAAAGGCTTTCTCTACATCTATTGAGATGATCAAATGGTTTTTGTCTTTGCTTCTGTTAATATGATGTATTACATTTATCAAACTCACTTTTCCCACCACAAAGTCATAATACCCCTAAAGTAGAAAAGAATCCCAAGCCTTATAACAGCACATAGTTAAGTGAACATTCTAAGCCAGTCCTGGGTTCACCTGATTTTTACCCTAAGTGGAAAGGCATTCAGTAGGGCTGATTCAGCCTCCAGTGTGTGCACAGTATGCTTCTTTCTTCAAATGAGGATTGAGCACACTGTATTTTTTTAAATTAACAACCTGAGATCAGTGCTAATTATATTTTCTCTCTCCCTCTCTCTTTTCTTCTTTTTGATGGTTCTGGGATTGAACTTAGGGCCTTGTGCATATTAGGCAAACACTTACCACTGAGCTACATCCCTAACCCTTATACTTTCTCTTTTTATCTAGGCACAAAGAGAGTCCAATTATAATTTTTAAAGAGAGACAGCAGAAGAGAATGACTAGTATCAGATCTTGCAGTCAAATATTAGATTACATCACATATGAAGTTCTTATTATATATTACCTTCCATCTTCACATGAGGTCATCCATAAGAAACAGAAACAAAGTTAGATGCTCTTGCTTATAAATCAGCTGTAAATAGCTACATTATATCTTCCTTCTATTTGATTTGTTCATCCACTAGAGAACAATAAGTACATTTTCCATTTTTAACCTCAAACAATAATCATAAAAACTCTAAAGTATATGTTCAGAATTTCAAAAAGATGCTAGTTTTGAAAACATTGCCTAGTATTAGTCTTAAGATAATAGCCACTCAGCAGTGTGGTTTGTTATAATTGAATAACCCTGGAAATTCAAGTCCTCTTACATAGGACTCCCACTGAGCTGTCCCACAGCCCACAATCTGAGTCATTCTTTTTAGTCTTTAAAAAGTCAAAATTTGAATTCAAGCACCCCTAGCAAAGAAAACACTAAGTTTTCTTCTGACTTTAAGTGTTAATTAAGACCCTGCATTCCTCTTCTCACTCTTCTCCATGAGACTGGTTGCACAGCTAGCATTGGAACATAGCAATTGAGTATTTAATCAGAGATTGACTCTATCTCAAACTTAAAATTTCATAAAATTCTGCTGAAAAACATCCATGGTGTCCTTTATGTCATAGGTAAAGAATTTAAGAAATCAAGAAGAAAAAAATAAGTCTTGCAAAAAATTCTGATGTAATTTGCACGTTTCAAAATTATTATGTAAGGCTTTATGATAATTTTCCAAAAGTATTCTGTTCATATATTACCCATTCATTTCATTTGTACTGGCTTACCCACCCACCATATTATTTTCCATATCATCATCCTTAAAAAATTTAAGCATTTAAAAAAAAATCACATTTCTCATGACAAAGTCCAACTGAATTCCAACAAAAGGCAATAATAAATGGAGGTAAACACTGCACTGCCAATTCCTGATTATTCAGGAGAGAACATGGGCCTGGATCATTCATAGGACAGAACATCTCAAAAGCACACATTCTAAACTTTGTAAAGTCTGACTAAGCCACAGCAGACCCTGCCTAGCACAGTCAAACGTGTCAAGTGCAGAATGTGTTTAAAATGCAGAATGTCTGAAGAGTTCAAATGAACTTTACAGATTTTTAAATCACACAACCTCTTTTGCAGAGACCACAAAATATTATGGCTATCAAAAACACCAGTTTATTTTTTTAATCGACAGTTCATTTGTTCACCTCAGACTTTACTGAAAATGATATTTAAATTAATCTCTTATCCTCTTTATTCATTCCCCACCACTACCAAATTACATGTCAAAGGATTGGAAGAAAGTTCTAGCAGCAAAAACAAACTAGAATTCTACTTATGCATGTCAAGACACTTAAGTGCTTAGGCATTTAAAATAGTGCTAAAACCAAAAACCTATCAAGAAGAAATGATGTGCACATATCATTCAAATGAGTGAGGCACCTAGAGATGAGGAGAAAACACCAGTACAATGATGACCGTGACATTCTATGGCAATGATAGAGCTGGAAATGTTTCCAAGACAACTATCAGCTGCACCATCTTTTTGCAAATGCTCCAAACTTACTGTGAAAGCCTGGATTCATTTAGCTGCATCTGCTGTGTGGCAAGAACTGTGGGGTATCAGCCAATTTTCTTTAAAAAAATGAATACAAATATTTGTGATTCTGAAAAGGTAATTTGCATGTCAATGACTAGTGAATTCTCTGTCAGATTACACTCCCAGCACAGGACCAGCCAACTCCCCCACTACACACACACACACACACACACACACACACACACACACACACCTTCCTAGCAGTGCCCCTCTACAGATGGCTTTTTCCCTTGAGAGCCACAAAAATTTCTAGTGTTCCAAGCAAACCATCTACATAGATAAGTCTTTCCTTCCTTCCTCTTTCCCTCCCTCCCTCCCTCTGTCCCCCCTCCCTTTCCTCCTTCCTTCCTTCCTCCTTTCTTTTTCTTTCTTCCTCTCTTTTTTTTTTTCTGAGAAGGATTTTCACTGTGTAGCCTACTCTGAATTAGAACACTGATCCTTCTGCTTCAGCCTCTTGAGTGCTGGGATTATAGTACTGCACCACCATGCCTACTCACTGTATTTCTTTCATGGCATATAATTTTATGAAATTCTCAATTCTTCTAAGAATTAGTTGAAACACCTTTTTAAAAATATATGAAAGTGGCATGCAATGTATATCTGTTATCCCTGCACTTGGGAGACAGAAGCAGAAGCACTGCAAGTTCCAGGCCAATCCCCAGACAAAGTTAGCCAGACCCTACCTCAAAAGCAGAAAAACAGAAGGTCTGAGAGTGTGGCTCAGATGACAGAGCACTTAGTAGCAAGCATGAGGCTCTGGGTTCAATCCCAGGTACTGCCAAGGGGAAAAAAATAAAAAAATTTTTAAAAAACCCTCACAATGACAATTTAAAATTTACAATCTCAAACAGAGGTTTTAGGTCAACTGTATTAGTCATTATGAATGTATAGAGCCAATCAGTAATGGACAAAAGTCTGGAACTGTGAAGGTTGTGTGTGATGGCATATCAAAGAAAAGAGCCCCCAGAGTTCATGAAAGGAATTGCTAAAAAAACAAACAGACAAACCACAGTCACTCACTGCTGGTATCACAACTATTTACTTCATGGCAGAAAAGTACCAACGTGCAACAGTGCTTAGAATTCTGTTTCTTAATTCCTTGGCAAAAACGTTTAACTTATTGTCATTTTACTTTATATTTTTATTCTATGTTAACATATCTACAGCTTCATAAAAGAACATAAATATAACAGATTCATGGATGTATGTTATAAAAATTTGCTTCACTGACAACTTTGCTAGGAAATAGAAATTTGAAAACTGACATTCAAGGGTTGTCTTTAACCATCTTACCAGTCTCAATTAATGCAAGGTAAACTAGAAAAGAACAGCTAAGGGGATTAAAATTCCCTTCACAAATCTCATTAGTTTTTCTTCTTTAAGGCTGCTGTTTCTGAATTGTGCATGCCTAAGAGATGTCACAGTACTGATCGCCAATACCTATGAATTTGATCTTACTTGGAAATAAGGCCTTTGTAGATGATCAAGTCAAGATGAGGTCATTGGGGTGAGCCATAATCCATTATGTCTGTGTTCTTATACCAAGGGAAAATCTGGACAGAGAGACACGCACAGGGAGTATGCCATGTAAGTACTGGAGTCATTCTCCCATAATCCAAGGAACTAGGAGAGCACCTTGGAACAAATCCTTCCCCAGTGCCTTCAGAGGGAATTTATTCAGCCAACACCTTGATCTTGAAGTTTTTTTTTCTATAAGCCATTCATTCTGTGGTACTTACTGTAGCCCTAATAAAGTAATGGAACCATTATGGTATTAACCCTCCTTGGCCAGGTAGACAAGCTTCTTTTCCTATACTCCTTAAGTCAAGGAGGCCCAAAGGAAATATTAGGAACAGAATCAAATAGGTCAACTACCTTTATTCTGTACATTCAGATCTTTCCAAAAGAGAGCAACCGAAAAGATAAACCAATTCAATTAACTAATTAAAATGTACTAATAAACTAACATACACTCATTTAAAGGAAGAAAAAGCAGCAAAGACAAAGACCTATTCCAGTAGTTTTCTGAAGAAAATTAGTAATAAATATTTTTTAAATCTTTTAAAATAACAGTTTGGTAAAGAGGGGAAAAAATTCATGTTTTTTTCTACACACTCTCTGATAGTACTATACTATTCTTATCTATAATTATATTGACAATTGATCTATAATTTAAATCTGTTTTAGCACAGAGAAATAGTAAATTTTATTCAAATAGCCCCTGGTCAAATCATCTTTTAACATACAAGGCATTTCCCTGAACCAATATCCAACCAAACTATATTTGCCTCCATTAGTTCACATCTATAATTCATATTAACTGTTCATTTATTATTCATGTACCTACCTTTAATGCCCAAAAAAGTCTGAATTGGTCTAATTCAAAATGAGAGAATATCCTCTTGATAACCAGTTCTATCCATTACATTGTGCTTATTAGAAATTTATATATCTTATGAATTATTCCTTAGTTTAAAATATTCTATGATGTCCATTAAAGAAGACTTTATCCATGGTTAAGTTCTGGCATACTAACAACGTATGCAGGAAACTCACAAATTGTGTGTCCCAGAAACATTTACACATGCACAAGCGATGCTGTGTAAACAGTTCACTGCACAACACTGAGTGATGAAATTAACCGAATAGTAATCCCCTTATCTGTCTTACAGAGCATGGACCACAGAGAAGGGAATAAAAACATTTATTATTCTTGAGACAGCTCAACTAGAAAACACAGGTCAGTTGATCCTTTATTTATCTTGGGATATACTGCATCTACTGTAAACTCAGTGAGTGTTCAGTAATCTATCCTTGCCCCAATACAGAAATCAGTATTTTCCACCACCTTTGGTGTCCCCTTTTATGATCCTAATAGAAAGTATTCTGGAAGAATATGCCTGTATGGTTTGTATGGTTTTAGTGCTTTGAATACAATGAAGTTTTATTAATATTGTTGTATCAATTTGCAGGAAGGAGGAGGAGGGGATACAGGAGGATCTGCCCTTGAACACTAGGTGCTAAAGATGCAAAAATAAGCATTTCCTGATGTTCTAACATCATTGTATCAACCATGTAAAAGGCAGTCTACATCAGTTGTTCATATAGTAAACATCTGAATATTTGTTTACTATTCAGAGTAGCAAGAAAAGTTTTTAAAAACTGCTTCCCTGCACTTAGAACAAAAATGTTTAAAAAATATTAATAAATCATTTTAACCTAACAATTGAACTAACTTTGGTATTCTCAACTGTTATGGAATTATTTATTATAGAAATAAATCTGTCAGTAATATTTGCTGCAGATAGCATATTAAAACAAGACAATATGTTTTCTCCACCAAATCAGGGTCTAAATATTATTCATTTAGATACGGATAAAAAGAAAAGGATGTAGAATTTCACAGCATAGTATTTTAGATTACTTACTTTTTAATTGCACTGTTTCCCAAATATAAGAATAAATCCTAAACATGTTCCTTAGCAAAACCTGTTGGCTCTCCTTAAGAACTACCTTGCTTCCTATTAACCTAGGTATGGCTCATTGGCTATTCCTTTCTAGAGAGAATCATAAAGTAACATGTGATCTAGTGTTGGTCAATGAAATAGTAGAGGGGTCTGCGAAGAAATTCTAGAAAGTTTTCTTTGCTCTTTCACAGGGAGAGGGGCCTTTTCTTTCTCCTGTAGGTTGCCTTATCTCTAAGTGGAGCCTAAGGATAAAACCCCACATAGAAAGTAGAGAAGCCAAGAGAACAGTGTGGAACAGAACTGCCTCTGATGGAGGCAGCCAATCAGATGGACCTCTTGTAATATAAACAATAAATTTAAGGATGAGGATGTAGCTGTATGGTAGAGTGTTAGCCTAGCATGTGTGTGACTTTTGGTTCAAACCCCAATGCAATAAAATTTAAAAATTAATTAATTAAATTAAAATAGAAATTAATCTCTGACTGTTTCACTCATTTTGAATTGGGTTGTCTATTTTTTGCCACTGAAATCAATGTAATTAAGTCAAACCACATTCATATTCAAACTCATAATTATCATTTGTTTTCTTTCCCAAATTATTAACAAGTCTCATTATTTTCACAATCATGTTTATAATGTATGCCCATATTTTGCTTTTAATATTATTATAATTATTTTTCCATTTTATGTATGTAATCTTTACAGTTATTACTTTAGTGTAGGCATTATATCCATCAAAAGAAGGTACCTATAAATAGTACATTATTACTGGATATTTCCTTTTGTCCTCACAGTTGTAAACCAAACTACATTTGCAAAATTACCATAAACACACACACACAGGTCAGTGACCACATAAGTAAACATACTCCTGGCCAGGCAATATCTCATAAAAAGTAATAGAAACTGGATAACTTATTTTCTTCTTAAAACAAAAGATGTTCACACTACTTCAGAGTCAAATAATGCCCTAAATCTAAATGTTTTACAGAAGCCTTAGCCAGACTGAGCTCCATATTTAAAATCCAGCCAGGAAATATATCAAATCTGGTATTGCCAATAAATGTTTTTCAACACCTACTACATAAAATCAAGATGCAGAATTAAAAGGCGGAGAGGTGGGGGAAGCTTTCAGCTAACTTCTTAATTAACATTCTTTTCAAACAGCAGAAGAACTTCAAAGAGGACAGTTTATAAACAGTATTTGGCCGACAAGCCACCATCTCTGTTGGAAGGAAGAGATCTGCGGTGAGTAGGTGCATATGAGCAGATTAGCATGATTTAACAACCACAAAATCAGAACTGGAAATCATTTTGTTATGGTTTGGATTTTAGATGTTCCCCAATGGCCACATATTAAAGGCTTGGTTGCCAGCTTATGGCACTATTGGAAAGGTGGTAGAACCTTTAGAAGTTGGGGCCTAGTCAGAGGAAACAAGGTAATTGGGGGAATGCCATTGAAGGGATATTGAGACCCCCTCAAACTCTTTCTCTTTGCTTCCTGGCTGAAGTTGAAGTTAGGTGAGCAGCTTTGCTCAGAACCAAGTGGTTCTGCCTCATCACAAACCTACAGAGCCAAGTGACCATGGGCTGAAACTCTGAAACCGTGAGCCAAAATAAGTCTTTCCTCCATAGTGGATCACCCTTCTAATCCCAGCTACTCAGGAGGCAGAGATCAGGAGGATCAGTGCTCGAAGCCATTCCAGGCAAAAACTTAGCTAGACCCCCATTTCAACAAAAAAACCGGTGTGGTGGTAGGCTCTTATCATCCCAACTAAGGGAGGCAAAGGAGGAGGATCACAGTTCAGCCACCATGAGCAAAAAATGAGAAACCCAATCTAAAAATTAGCTAAAACCAAAAGTGCTGATGGTATAGTTCAAGTGGTAGAGCACTTGCCTAGCAAGCAAGAGGCCCTGAGTTCAAACCCCAATACCACCATATATAAAGAAATCTTTCCTCCTTTCAACTTTATTATCTTAGGTATTTTGTCACAGTGACAGGGAGCTGACTGACACAGATTGTCTCTGGTAAAATTTCAATTATTAGAAGGTTATCATTTATTCTGTCTGTTTTATCTATCAGTTGTCAACCTCCAAAGGTTTAATCCACTTGGTTGCTTGTGAAAAAGGAGTGTTTCTAGCACAGTGCCATGCAAGTTGCCCCAGCCACTGTGCCAGCCTGAGCCTGGAGAAGTGATTACCCTTCCTACTCAAGAAGCACTAACTTATCACAAGGACTTGTGGGAAATCAGTCAGTTGCCTGTTAAATCTCCCTGTAGAAATGTGCCGGCACCCTGGCTCACATTCAGTTAGTGATCTAGGTTGTTGTTATCTCACATTGGTCAAATTCCAATGGTGCCATTTTCTAAAATCACACAGAAAGTTACCATTGGGGTCCCTTGTGCATGCTACTAAGACTAGCAGGATGAAGTCATGGAATGATGATGTTAGCCCACATCATCACCACCACTACACATTCCAGGGGATTCTGAATGACCTCCCGTCAATTGTCACTGACCATGAAAGAGTGTCCAGTAGGCAAGGTAATTGAATGTACATTCCATTCCTGATCCACATGTGAAAATTACTCAGGACCCTGATGCTAGAGCCCAGACATCTGCATTTTAACAAATCCCTAGGTAATTCTAATGCTCATTACAAGAACCAACTCCCTGGGCTACCTAGGTATTCCAATCCCCAGAAACTTTTCTTTTTTTTTTTCACTAATACGCAAATTTCATAAGGCCAGAGTCTGGGCATCACCTTTCTTGTTCTCTGACATTTGAGCCACTGGAATGCCCTTGCCCTGCCCTGACTCACCTGAGATCCCCACCCTGCCCCTTCAACTTGGCTTCGACAAACTCTCCACCCAGAACACACCAACTTCCTCATTTCTCTGGATGCAACTAGAAACTGGCCACCAGTTTATTTTCTAAAGGAGGGACAGCATTACTATATATTGTTCTTTTCTTTGCCTTGGTTTTCTGTAAAGACAAAATATTTTTAAGGCATAAGAGACTGGAATTAATGTGCATTGTACTATAAACATAATTCCCCTTCTTCCTTTCTTTCTTCCTCTGAGACCAGTCCATAAGCTATCAAATGAGTATTACTATACTGCACAGCTATTTCTACATGGTATATAAGTAAAGAAACAGCACAAAATGAGCTGAGAAGTAAAAATGAACATATTCAACCTTATTTTCTCCTTCATTCCTGGTAATTTGCCTTTGGTATCTTCAACAGTAAAATGTTGGCACTCCTTTATAAGGTTGCTATGAAAATTAAAACAGAAAACAAACAAAATGCTTAGTCCAGCATCCTGTGCAGAGTGTGTGTTCAGTAAGTCCTAGCTGTTATTAAGCAAGGTCATTTTGTGTACATGCGCAGAGCAGGAAAAGTCCTTTGAATTAATTTGTTCATAACCTGCTTTTCTCCAGAGGAGAATACCAAAGTTAAGCGTCTTACCCAGCATTGCAGACTAAAAGCACGACTCAATCAATATTCTTTTACCACTCCATAATATTTTTGTTCGAACCCCCTTATTGAAATGCCAGAATAGTAAAGTTCTAAGGGTTGGAATCTGCAAGTCATTTCAAAGGTATGGGTTTTGCCCAATCAGACCTGCAGGAGTAAATGACAGAATGGGAGGCCTTGGTTATCAAGTCTGAGTCTGTAAAAGTAATTTGATTATTACATAGACAATTGCTTTCCTGATTTTGTTTTTGTTTTGTTCTTGGTGGGGGAGGGCATTTATGTCTCTCCCTGGGTGTTTTCTTTTGTTTCTCTTGTGTTCAATTATCTTACACACAGCTACTATGTAATGTTTGGGGTTTTGTCTGTTGACAGCTATGAATCTAAAAGCATTGAGAAAATTTAAATTTCTATCCAATTACAGGGAGTGGGGTGGTGGGGAATACTAGAACAAGTTATTCTCCTCATTAAGAAAATAAAACTGAAAGTTAATTATGTCTGAAAAAAAGCAATAAATCACTATAATTTTTTAAACTTAATTTCAATTTTAGTATGTCTTTACATAATTTAAGGAGAAATCGTGTATTCTTTCCTACACATTTATTCCCTAATAACTCTTCACCTTTATCTATTTATAAAACTAAGAATAATTAGAAGGTAAGATATCTGTCAATACAGCTCAATAGACTTGAGATTTTACTACAAATAATCTCTTACAGTAAATGAGATAATACTAGGGCTCTCTGTTTGATATCACTTCACCTCAATTTTTTATAGCTCATTGGCATTCCATCCACGAATCATGAGTATAGCAATGACTTCATTCTCTAGGATGAAGGGTAATTGATCTCAACCTTCCTATCGCTTTCCTTTAACTCAAAGCATTAATGCAATTGAAGGCACAGATAAATAAAATTCCTGAAGGAAAAGAAGGACATTGTGGAAAGTACCTCCAAATTACCTTCAAAAGGCACAAAGTACGTGTTTCAGGATCCCAATTCAGCTTGGATGAAAAACTGCCAGTTTTTTAATCTTTTAGGAAAAATTCAAACTTCAAAGGACACAAGATTTTTCTCCCCCAATTGTTATACAAGAAAGTATTAAAACCCCAACAATTTCAAAATAAAGAACTGTTTAAAGGCAAAATATTCACTTACATTAAATTTATTAATGTGATGCTTTTATTATCACACACCTAACAGATCTTACCAACTTTCTTTCCTGATGTTACCAACTAAGCCCAATTTCCCACGAATGACATTTAATGGCAAGTGATGTCATTGTTGAAAACTGCATTTAACCATGGTGAGCTGTTTCCTTATAGTCCTACCTCTTGGCCTTTTCTTTTTTCTTCACTCACTGATGACATTTACCATTCTGTGCCCCAGAATGTGACCAGTTTTGTATTTTGGCCTGGGAATTTTATCACACTTTTTCAAATACAGTGGTGGGAGCAAGGCAAAAATTTCACCGGTTTTCCAAATCAGAGTCCACAGAGGGGAGGGAAGTTTGCTGAAGGTCATATTACATTTACTACTTTCCTTTCCAAAATAAGTAATTAGCAACTTCATCTCTTCCTTAGCTTTTCCTCTTTTATGTTAATAACGCCCTCCAGGCAAGCTGATCCGGAATACAGCAGACAACCAACATGCACACATCCAGCCAAGGCTGGACACACATACACACAGTAACCAAAGACAGTGTCTAGGAACCCAGAACTCAAACCTTGCACAGAAACTGCCCATCTGACAACCTTCACACAAAGCACGCACGGCTAATTTAAACTTACTATACCAATATACCTCACTAGTATCAGCGGCAGCCAACCATCACACCGTGCCCCGAAATGCAATCCCATAAACTCCATACCATCCCTCTGTCTCCCAGAAACATCTCTGCTCTCCCCAAACCAGGTTGGCCCCGTGCAAGTCCCAAGTTGCTACCACTGCCCCGATGCCACTCATCGTGTGTGCAGTCGCAGTAACCCCAGTCCACCTTGCCGTGGGCATTTACATAGAAGCACCAGGGTCTGCCCACGCCGTCGGGGCTCCTGCAAAAGTTGTGGCGCTGCGCTCGCAGCTGAGCCCAGCTGGCCGGGGGTGAGCGCTGCAGGAAGGGTGGCACCTCTGCCCAGCGCAGACACGGGGCGCCAAAGTCTGTCACGTTGACAAACAGGCCTCCTGTGGGGCAGCCTCCTGGGTGCGGCCGGGGAGTGTGACCAGCCTGGAGCGCAGGGATCGCCCGCGGGGGGCGCGGGAGCGGAGGCGGCGGAGGCGTCCTCTGTGGCCGCTGCCGGGTGGGAAGGGAATAAAGGTACTGAGCACTTGAAGGGGACGAGTGGAGGTGGCGGTGGCGCTGATGAGGTGGATAAGTGAGGACCGGATCGACGCTGACCACTTCGGGGAGCGCCCCTAGAATGAGAGCCAGCACGAAACGCTCGGGCGTCATGGTGCCACCGCTGGGGTTTGGTCCATGCTCCCGGCTCCTCGGGTTCTGAAGGGGAGGAGAAGGGGCGGGGCTGCTGCGTCCCTGGACACCCCCTCCTTCCAGATCCCCCTCCCACACACTGGTGAGCCGACCGCCTTCTGCCGCCCACCCTTCCTCCCTAGCCTGGGGTGCCTCTGCTCCGGCCTGCGTTTCTGGCGGTGGGATCCCCGGCTCCGCCGAGACCTGGCCGGTGCAAAGGACCAGGAAAGCCAAAGCCGGGACCGGCCGGAGGTGCTGGGGCTGGAGTGCCAGGTAGCGGGCAGAGGCGCTAGCCCGCCGGAGACAGACTCTGCCCCCTGGCTGCGGCGCGGGGCGCGCAGTGTCTCCGCCAGCGAAAACCAGCTGATCCCCAAAACCTCTTAGAAGGTCTGTAGTCCAATTATTCATAGAAGGTACAGGTAGTGAATTTAGGGTACTAAGTCAGAGAATGAGGAGAATGATTTGGTGCTAAATCAACGATTTAAATGAAGAATCAAGGCAATATGGCAAGTTTCATTTCTTTTAGAGACCTGTTTTTTCACTTTCCTGTATTTTCTACTTCCTTTGACTATTTGCAGTCCTCTTTGACCTAAGACAGAATCAGAAACTAAAAGTAAAAGTAAAATCTAACTGTGATTTTTAAAAAATTGATTGGACTTATAACCAGGCTGTCAGCAGGCAGTACTCAGACCCTGAATGTGTAGCTCAATGTCCTAGGTAACCAATACATTGAGCCGCCCATGGAATGATCCTTCTTTCTTCAGTTTGACCCTTATTTCTACCCTCACTCCTACTCTTAACTCTATTTTAAAGATGTGGGTTATCAGATCTGTAGATATTTTCATATGTAGTGGTGATAATCAGTAGATAACAATTGATAACCATCTTCCATTGTCTGGTCCAGTGCTTTTCAACATTAATAGGCATAAGTTACTCCTGGGGATTTTGCTAAAAGTGGGTTCTGACTTGCATTTCTGAACTCATTGCCTATGGTTCTGAAATCATTCTTAATAAGAAATTGCCTTATCTCCTTCCCACAAGGAACAACTGCAGGTTTTGTATTGCTTATTGTTTTAAAAATGCCGCTCCATTTCTCTTTCTTATCCTTGAAGAATAAAGCTGTTGATACTGTAATAATAGCTCCCAACATAGTTTATAAGGCATATTGTCTCCAAACCCAAGGAATCCAGACCTAAGTAATATTCTCGGACTACTTTATATTACATTTCTTTTCTCATTTTAATGTGATTTCCTAATTTTGTAGCTTTTGTCTGGGTAATTGTCTAGAACTGATATTTTTCAAAACAGACAAAAGAAAATCCTACCATATGCAGAAATCACTTTGAAGTGGAGTTGACATCTAAATGTGACAGTTAAAGCAGTAACATTTACAGAGGTAACTCAGGAAAATATCTTTACTAACCTTGAGAGGGAGAAAGCCTTCTCAAGCAGGGTACAGAAGATACTATTCATAAAAGAAAATATTGGTAAATTTTACTTATCAAAACTTCTGGTGATAAAAACATAATATTAAGAAAGTAAGAAGACAAGCTAGAAAAAGACAGAAGATATTTGCAAAACATGAACTGAAAGAGGATTCATAGCACACCAGAAAAAGAAGATTGAAAAAATTCTAATAAACAAGGAAAGGATAAAAAAGAAAACGTAATAGAAAATGTTGCAAAAGACTTGGGCACTTCACAAAAAAAGCATATCCATAGTACTCGAAAATTTATGAAAATTTATGAACATTTTCTCTGCCTTTTCTGTCATCATTCTGAATGTGAAGCATAATGAAGATAATTGTAAAGTTCTTTGATGGAAATGAAGATACATGATCTATGATCTCAAAGGAGATCTTATTTTGTATTTATTCCTACTTCTAATGTGAAATAAATCTTTGGCTACTTTTGGTTATAATAAGTTGAATCTGTTTAAAAAAAGATAGTACCTTGTAAATGAAATAGCAGAATAAGGGTTTAGTTGTGATCAGTTTCCTGATTTTATATCAGAAAAAATTTAGTGAAGTGAAAGAAGTGCCTGAGATGGCCACGGAAAGATAGGAGACAATGAATCCTCCTTCTTTTCTCTGAGTTCTAAGTGGCACAAAGTAGAAAAGTTCTAAAAACAAAGATACAAATGGCTTGTGGGTAAATATATCAATGGCTAGTAAAGCTGATCTGGAAGATGCAGCTGAGCCCAAGTTTGAGGAGTCAGTGTTCTGAAACTGGGCCTCCAAATCTAGACTTTAGTGCCCTGTGTGGGGAGAGGTGGCTCTGTAAGATGACTGCATGTCTGTTTGCCCTGCCTGTCCACTAAAGACACCAGGCCTGCTTGTCAAACTCAGAACAACAAGGTGTAACTCAGGAAAAAGGAAGTCTCACTTTTGTACAATTTCTTCCCTGACCAACCCCAAGAGTAAACTCTGTAGGTTAACAGATGCTTTTAAATGCCAGAGAGGGATCCAAGATGGCTACTAGAGTGCAGAAGCAGACAGTGTGAACTCTGTAAATAAAAAATCTTGCTGAGATGCTGGAGCCACATTTGGCAGAAAAAAAGAACCAAGAAGAATCTAAACTTCAACACCCTGAACCCCCAGCCCATACAAAGCTTCTCCATGCCACGTTACACTGAAAAAACAGGAGGGCTCCAGCATCTCCATATGCCAGCTCCAAACCTGCTTGGGAGACATCCAGCAGACCAACAGGTGAGCAAATAAGCATCACATGGTATTCCCACAGACACCACTGGGATAAACCAGCAGAGTCCCATGGACAGACTCACCCCCCCCCAAAAAAAAACCTGAATAATAAACAAGGAACTGAAAAGGAACATGCAGCAGAGGAGGCAGGGTGCTGTAAGTGCACTGGAGAAGGGGGGAGAAGCAAGGAGCTGATCTCCACCAGAACTTTCAGTAAACAAAGACTGGAAAGGCAGAAGGCTAACAGTGGGCGGGCAATAGGCTGCTGCCTGAAATAGGGCAGGTAGCGGTCCACAAAGTTCATCTCCTAGCCATTGAGCAACATCCAAACAATGCTGAAAAATTGAAAAACAATCAGCAAACCATCATAATATGCTGACAGCAGGGAGTCAGCTGACAGACCTCTGACCTTGCCCCAGAGAAAGAGGCGAGGCAAAGAAACAATCCCCCAATAAACAAACACAGCAAAAACCCAACTACAAAGCAGAACAGCAGATGGGCCACAGAGCTGATCTGTGGAACCTGAGGACAAGCCACACCTCACTGAGGGAGGAGCTAAAAAGCAGCTGCAGCTGAAAGACAGGAAAAAAAACTGGCAAGTCTCTCCAACCACCTGGTGAGACTAAGACAGAGCTTTTGCTTAAATACCAACACCAGGACAAGATGCTGAAGGAGTAACACCAGAACTACTAAGACTGAAAATCTATTGTTCCTGAACCTGAAATTTTTTAAAGTGTTTTGTTCCCTGTTTGTTTGTCCACCACTTCTTCCTGTTGATTTCTTTGGTTTTATTTTTTTCCTTCTTTCTTTGTATTGTTAGTTTTACTATTGTGAGTTAGCTAATACTAAATTACACATAGACCAGGGACAAAAACAGCACACATACACTAACCTAAAACCCACACACTCACAAAACAAAATTAAACCAAGGGAAAGAAAACAGGTGACTGAAACCTCCAATAGCCTATCAAGAGCACAGTTACACAGTACCAAGTGAAGTGATGAGAAGACAAAAAAGGGATGGAAACCATTCTCCCCAAAAATGAATTAATACAGGATTCAGAGGGAAATGAAGTAAACTGATACCCAGTTCCAGACTCAAACAAAACAAAGATAAACTAAGCCTAGGAACACAATGAAGCCCACAAGAATAAACTGAAAGAAGAAATCCAGCAAGTAATCACTGAGAATTTTGTGGAGGTGTTACTAGACATACAAGAGGCACTCAAGAAATTCCAAGACAACAAAAATAAAGAATATGAGAAGACACAAAAATAAATAAAGGAACTCATAGGAACCCTAAATAAACACCAAAGTGAAACAGAGAACACTATAAATGGAGAGATAAATGAATTAAAGGCAAACATTGACAATATTAAAAAGGAAGTGACCCATGATATGGAAAACCTCAGAAAAAAAGAATGAAACAGAAGTAGAAAACAAAATGGAAGGCAACTCCAGAAGACTAGAACAAGCAGAAGACAGAATCTCAGAACTTGAAGATGAATGGAAATTTAAGGAAAAATTGAAGAACTCAAACAACTCAAGACCCATGAAAGGAATATGGGTCAAAAGACCAAACCTGACAATCATGGGTGTTGAAGAAGGAGAAAAGGTGCAAGCAAAAGGAATTCGTAATATATTCAACAAAATAATAACAGAAAATGTCCCAAATCTAGAGGAAACAATGCAAATTCAGGTACAGGAAACCTCCAGGACACCAAACAGACTTGACTAAAATAGAACTACCCCACAACATATTATCATTAAAACAACAAGCACACAGAACAGAGAAAGAATATTGAATGCTGTGAAAGAGAAAAAACAAATCACGTAAAAAGGTAAATCCATCAATATCACAGCAGATTTCTCAATGGAAACCTTAAAAACAAGAGGGCATGGAGTGAGGCTTTCTGAGAACTGAATGAAAATAACATCAACCCTAGGATACTCTACCCAGCAAAACTAGCATTCAAAATAGATGGAGCAATAAAAGTCTTCCATGATAAGCAGAAACTAAAACAATATATGACCACCAAGCCATCACTACAAAAGATTCTTCAAGGAATTCTGCAAACAGAAAAAGAAAGCAAACAAAACCATGAAAGGACAGGCAGTACCAAACCACACGAGAAAAAAAGACAAGAATGTAGAGAGTAACATTGATTCATCTTCACACAATCAAACCCTTAAATAACAAAAACAACTAAATGACAGGAATCACTGCATACCTATCAATTCTAACATTGAATGTTAATGGACTTAATTCCCCCATCAATAGACACCATTTGGCAAACTGGGTTAAAAATGAAGATGCAACAATCTGTTGCTTACAGGAGACCCATCTCATCCACAGAAACAAGCACTGGCTGAGGGTGAAAGGCTGGAAGAAGATTTGCCAAGCCAATGGCCCACAAAAACAGGCAGGAGTAGAAATACTTATCTCGAACAAAGTAGACTTCAAAGTTACATTGATCAAACAAGATAAAGAAGAACACTCCATACTAATAAACGGTGAAATACACTAAAAGGAAATAACAATTATCAACCTATCTCCACCCAACGTCAGTGCACACAATTTCATCAAACATACTGTGAAAGAAGTAAAAACATATATAGACTCCAACACAGTGGTAGTAGGAGACTTTAATACCCTCCTATCACCAATAGATAGGTCATCCAAACAAAAAATCAGTAAAGAAATCCTTGATCTAAATCATACCATAGATCAAATGGACCTAGCCAATGTCTACAGAATATTTTATCCAACTTCTGCACAATATAAATTATTCTCAGCAGCCCATAGAACCTTCTCCAAAATTGATCATAACTTAGGGCACAAAGTAAGCCTCAGCAAATATAAGAAAACAGAAATAATACCATGCATTCTATCAGATCACAATGCATTAAAACTAGAATTCAATAACAAAAACAACAGTAGAAAAGATGCAAATAATTGGAAGCTGAACAACACATTGCTCAATGATCAGTGGGTCATTGATGAAATAAAAGTGGAAATTAAAAGGTTCCTGGGAGTTAATGATAATGAAAACATGACCTACCAGAATCTATGGGACACAGCAAAGGCAGTCCAAAAAGGAAACTTTATAGCCATGAGTGCATGTATTAAAAGGACAGAAAGATTTCAAATCAGTGATTTAATGCTACATCTCAAACTCCTAGAAAAAGAAGAACAAGTAAATCCCAAAACAAGCAGGAGAGAAATAATAAAAATAAAGGCTGAAATTAATAAAAACAAACAAAAAACAAAAACCATGCAATGAATCAATGAAACAAAAATCTGGTTCTTTGAAAAAATAAATAAGATTGACAGACTCCTAGCAAATCTGAAAAATGAGGAGAGAAAAAACCCCCAAATCAGTAAAATCAGAAGTGCAAAAGGAGAGATTACAACAAATACCACAGAAATCCAGAAGTCATCAAAGACTACTTTGAGAACCTGTATTCTAATAAATTTGAAAATCTTGAAGAAATGGACAGATTTCTAGATACTTATGACCATCCAAAATTGAACCAAGAGTATATGAATCACCTGAATAGATCTATAACACAAAATGAAATTGAAGCAGCAATAAAGAGTCTCCCAAAAAAGAAAAGTGCAGGACCTGATGGATTCTGTGCTGAATTTTATCAGACCTTTTAAGAAGAACTAACACCAACCCTTTTTAAACTGTTCCATGAAATAGAAAGGGAATGAACACTGCCTAACTCATTTTATGAAGCCAGTTTTACACTCATCCCAAAACCAGACAAAGACACCAACAAGAGACCTATATGCCAATCTCCTTAATGAACATCAATGCAAAAATCCTCAATAAAATAATGGCAAACCGAATCCAACAACACATCAGAAAGATTATTTACCCCAACCAAGTTGGCTTCATCCCAGGGATGCAGGGGTGGTTCAACATATGCAAATCTATAAATGTAATATAGCACAGCAATAGAAGCAAAGATAAAAACCACATGATCATCTCAATAGATGCAGAAAAAGTCTTTGATAAGATCCAAGACCACTTCATAATAAAAGCTCTAAGAAAACTAGGAATAGAAGGAATGTACCTCAATATTGAAAAGGCTATATACAACAAACCTACAGCCAACATCATACTTAATGGAGAAAAACTGAAACCATTTCTCCTAAAATCAAGAATGAGACAAGGGTGCCCACTATCCCCACTCCTATTCAACATAGTACTGTAATTCCTAGCCAGAGCAATTAGGCAAGAAGAAGAAATAAAAAGAATACAAATAGGTAAAGAAACTGTCAAAATATTCCTATTTGCAGATGACATGATCTTATAACTTAAAGACCCAAAAAACTCTACCCAAACCATAGACACCATAAACAGCTACAGTAAGGTGGGAGGATACAAAATCAGCTTACAAAAATCATTAGCTTTTCTATACACCAACAATGAACAAACTGAGAAGAAATTTATGAAAACAATTCCATTTACAATAGCCCCCCAAAACCCAAATACCTAGGAGTAAACATAACAAAGGATGTGAATGACCTCTACAAGGACAACTACAAACCCATGAAGAAAGAGATTGAGGAAGACTCAGAAGGTGGAAAGATCTCCTGTGCTCATGGATTGGTAGAATCAACATAGTAAAATGTCTATACTACCAAAAGCAATCTACATGTTTAATGCAATTCCCATCAAAATCCCAATGACATTCATCACAGAGGTTGAAAAATCTACTCTAAAGTTCATTTGGAAACACAATAGACCATGAATAGCCAAGGCAATACTCAGCAAAAAGAGCAGTGCTGGAGGTATCACAATGCCCAACTTCAAACTACATTACCAAGCAACAGCAATAAAATCAGCATGGTACTGGCACAGAAATAGACATGAAGACCAGTGGACCCGGATATGGATCTACACAGCTATGCACACCTTATTTTTGACAAAGGCACCAAAAACATATGATGGACAAAAGACAACCTCTTCAACAAATGTTACTGGGGAAAGTGGTTATCTGTCTGCAAAAAACTGAAACTAGATCCATGTTTATCATCCTATGCTAGTAACAACTCAAAATAGATCAAGGACCTTAATATCAGACCCAAAACTCTGAAGTTAGTACAACAAAGAGCAGGGGATACTATGGAAGTAATTGATGTACAAGGACTTAGAACTCCAGCAGCTCAGCAGCTAAGAGAAATGATGGACAAATGGGACTTCATAAAATTCAAAATCTTCTGCACAACAAAAGAAATGGTCTCTAAACTGAAGAGAACACCCACAGAGTGGGAGAAAATATTTGCCAGCTATACATGAGACAAAGGACTGATAACCAGAATATATAGGGAACTCAAAAAACTAAAGTCTCCCCAAATTAATGACCCAATAAAGAAATGGGCAACTGAACTAAACAGAACTTTCTCAAAAGAAGAAATTCAAATGGCCAAAAACCACATGAAAAAATGCTCACCATCTCTAGCCATAAGGGAAATGCAAATCAAAACTACACTAAGATTCCACCTCACCCCTGTTAGAATAGCTATCATCAAAAACACCACCAAAACCAACTGTGGGTGAGGATGTGGGGAAAAGGAACCCTCATACACTGCTGGTGGGAATGCAAGTTAGTACAACCACTCTGGAAAAAAATACGGAGGCTTCTTAAAAATCTAAGTATAGATCTGCCACATGACCCAGCAATCCCAATCCTGGGGATATACCCAAAGGAATGTGACACAAGTTACTCCAGAGGCACCTGCACACCCATGTTTATTGAAGTGCTATTCACAACAGCCAAGTTATGGAAACAGCCAAGATGCCCCACTACTGATGAATGGATCAAGAAAATGCAACTGAGGCCAATAGGAAAAGGGGAACAGGTACTAGAGAAAAGGTTAGATCAAAAAGAATTAACCTAGAAGGTAACACCCACGCACAGGAAATCAATGTGAGTCAATGCCCTGTATAGCTATCCTTATCTCAACCAGCAAAAACCCTTGTTCCTTCCTATTATTGCTTATACTCTCTCCACAACAAAATTAGAAAGAAGGGCAAAATAGTTTCTGCTGGGTATTGAGGGGGTGGGAGGGAGAGGGAAGGGGTGGAGTGGGTGGTAAGGGAGGGGGTGGGGGCAGGGGGGAAAAATGAACCAAGCCTTGTATACACATATGAATAATAAAAGAAAAAGAAAATGTGGTATTTATACACAATGGAGTCTTACTCAGCCTTGAAGAAGAATGAAATCTTATCATTCTTAAGTAAATGGATGGAACTGGAGAACATCATTCTGAGCAGTTAGCCAGGTTCAGAAGATCAAAAATCGTTATGCTTTCCCTCATATGCGGACTTTAGGTCTAGGGCAAATACAGCAATGTTGTTTGACTTGGGTTACGTGCTAAGGGGACAACACATATGGCAGGAATGGGAAAACCCAAAACATAAAAGTGTTTGATGTCCCCACTGTGGAGGAGCTAATACAGAAAACTTAAAGCAACAGAGGTCAATATGGGAAGGCGACCAGGAAGTAGTGAAGAGGTCAGGTAGAGATGAATCAATTTGGGTTGTAACACACCCAAATTGCATGGAAGCAATGCTAGGATTCTCTCTGTATAGCTATCCTTACCTCAACTGGCAAAAACACTATGTCTTTCTTATTATTGCTTATTTCTACTCTTCAACAAAATTGGAGAAAAGGGCAGAAGAGGTTTTGCTTGGAAGTGAGGGGGGCCAGGGGCGAGGGGAGAGGCAGGGGTCATGGGGCAGGGGGGAGAAATGGCCCATGGCCTAATGTATGCACATATGAATAAATTAATAATAAATAAATAAATAAATAAATATGCCAGAAAATACATTTTAAACACTATTTACTCTGTAATCTTGCCTCCAGTATTTGTTTAGCCTGTGTCTACCAATATTTATGTCCTATCAGGGAAAGTGATAACTTACTTCTTTCCCAATTTATCATAACTCCTTATTTATTTTGGCTATCATTTTTCCTCTTGTTTGTTATATTTCTCCTTAACTTCAAATTGCTTAGTTCAGCATCTCACAAATGAAAGTCCTTGGTGGATTCCACAGTGTTGTTACTTTTTCTTATTGAAATGTTTATGGTGTTAGTTCCCTGAAGTTTTGAGGAGCTATAGATCCAAATTATAAAACTGCTGTGTAACACAGTACAGCCCAAAGAGAAAGAACAAAAAAGACACATAAGGACTAAGGATGGCTTATCAAATGACACTCAAGGTAAAATTAGGTGAAAGGAGAGTTTCTGGATCGAAATATCAGATTACCCCCTAAAGCTATAAACCTAGTGATGAAATAAAAGGAACTACCCCTTTATTAAATCACCCCATTAAGCAAATCACTTTGATGTTTGGGCATAGGCAGGTCTAAGGACAGATGTTTTTGATGTAGTTCCTTATACCCTCATCAGGTCACAAAGGATTAGAAACATTTAAACCCTTACTGAAGAAAGAATAATTATTTTTTAGGAATTTGACACCTAATAATTTGCATCCTGAAGTGTGGATAGGAGTGAAAAGCACAACTATGAGTCCATTGAATAATTCACATATGTGTTCCCTGTACACTGTGGGATCCTTTGTGCATTTGGAAAACTCTAGGAACTGAAGTAGTTGAAAAGGAGCAGAGGGCTGACATTAAAGGCACTGCTTTATAGGCCTTTTGCAGAAGCAATGACACTCAGGAGAAATAGAAGACTAGTTTTGGTTTATTACTTGGTAATACTTTTTCCAGCCACTTTCACTTCATCCTTTTCTTGCTTCTTTACTCTCCTGTTCTCTCATTTCTCAATAAAGTCTTTTTTTGAGCATAAGTGAGTACCTTCAACCTCTGTGAAGGTA
This sequence comes from Castor canadensis, assembly GCF_047511655.1. Taxonomy (NCBI): domain Eukaryota; kingdom Metazoa; phylum Chordata; class Mammalia; order Rodentia; family Castoridae; genus Castor; species Castor canadensis. The sequence goes on from NC_133394.1 coordinate 61,324,436, forward strand.
TTTCTCAATAAAGTCTTTTTTTGAGCATAAGTGAGTACCTTCAACCTCTGTGACCTCATATTATAAATTAAACTCATTAAAGATATTTAGCAAAGTTTTCATCTTAAAAGGACTTTCTTTGTCCATAGTAAAAACACAAGCTTTGCAGCTGTACCTTGGCTGACAACGTGGCTGACTTACAATGACTCTTCTTCCATTTCTACTTTTGGAAGAACAAACTACAGATTCTAGAAGACAGTCATTGCTCAGTCTGTCTGTGTTTACCTATGGATTATGTCTACAGTCCCTTGAGAAAGGTGATAAGTCCCACTTGTGGCAAATGGAGTGTCATGTATTGTCAGGGAGTGGCCTCTCTGGGCCCATAGATGGCTTGATTTTTGTGAATTGTGGTTTATTATTCTCTTCACCATTTTATCTCTGACTCTGTCTTCATATTAATTATTTTTGTGTTCATAGGGTTTTTAAAAGGTTGCTGAAAATATAGACTCTCTCTTCATAGTCTTTGTTACTCTAGTTTATGCATGGAAGTCAATGCTTAACCTGCTTGCCAGTGGTTCCAAACAGTTTGCAATGTGTTAAGAGAGCCCATCACCAGAAGCTTGGCTTCATAACCTGTCTACCACTTTCCCATCAACTCTCTCATCCTCAATCTTCTCATTTGTAAATTAGAGATAGTGGTGATAATAGACACATGTCAGAAAATTGCTTAAAGGATGACATGAATTGATGTATTTAAAGCAGCTAGGACAGTGTTCAGTACATGGCATTTACAAATACTTTATCACTTCCAGTATTTCAAAGTTTTCCATCTCTCCCAGTAGTTGAGTTGAGCCTTATTATTTATTATTTCTGCATTTTAAAGTTAACAAGTTGGTGCTCCTAAACAATGTATGAGACTGTGCTACTCTTAACAGGGAAGAGTCACCCAGCATGTAATCAAGAAAACTCAACTATTGGTTCACTAAAGTTTGATTATGCATAGCTTCATTTTATTCCAAAAGGACTTAGGGCAGGTTGTATATATATGTATATATATATATATATATACATATATATGTATATATATATATATACATATATATATATATATACAACTGTAAATACTTTTAAAAATCATAAAATTGGAGCAAGGAGAGACAAGAGTAGGAAGACTGATTAGCTTTCTTTTTTTATGGTGATACTGGAGGTTGAACTCAGGGCCTCATGCTAGTAGGCAGATGTTCTACCACTTGAGCCACTCTGCCAACCCTTTTTGTGTTGGTTACTTTTGTGATAGGGTCTTGATTTATGCCCAGGAGGGCTTAGTCTGTGATCTTCCTATTTGTGCTTTCCAGTGTAGCTAGGATGACACATGTGTACCATGACATCCAGCCATTGGTTGAGATAGAGTCTTGGGAACTTTTTGCTTGGGCTGGCCTCAAACCATGATTCTCTAGATCTCCCCCTTCCATGTAGGTAGGATTGTAGGCTTGAACCATGCCACCCATCTAGATTTTCCTTTAAGTTGCCCAGTATACACTGTACTTTTGTTTTTAGCCCAGGCTGACATTATTAATGCCTACATTCATTACAAAAGCAGTAGTCTACATTACATGCACAATAGCTCTCTTCTTAGCACAAAAAGTGAAAAATTACTTTATTATTGCTGTTTCTATAAAAAGAAAAATTTAGGTTTTAGAAAATGAAAGCACGTTTTTCCAGCTTAGTTTATAGATCAGTGATAATATCAACTTTCACATGCTGTTTTCTTTACCTGAAAATGACATAATGTATGTCATTTATTAGCTAAAACATAATTTTTTTAAATACCTGCTAGCCATTACTACCCTACCAAATACAACTATTTACATTCAATGTCCATAGAATGAACTTTAAATATGTGCCAGATATTGCATTTAGTTCCATTTCTGTGCTTCAGTTTTATCAAAGCATGCAACTGCTGGTGGTAAAGCACTTAAGGCTATAAAAGGAGACTAATGAGAAGTTGAGAAGTTTGGCCTAGCACTTACCCACAATCTTCTTTGGACACCCTTCCCCTGTCTTGTCAAACAACTGTCATGGGTAGAACACAACTGGATAAGAAACTCCCTCTCTGGATAGCTGCCTAGGAGGCAGATAGGTTGGCTTGTGTTCCCTAAGCAGCCAGAGAAATGCAGTGTTCTTGTGGGCTAATCCATTAAAATAAGAGAAACACAAAATAACAGTCAAGTCTAAATTTGTTAGAAAGCCATTTAATGTTCCAGCACTGTTACCTTCAGGGTTGTTTGTAGAAACATTTCATTTTCTGTGTCAAAGGGGACAGATTTGTAATGTTGCATACAAGTCACTGATAACTTTGAACTCTTTTGGATTGTCTTGTATGTGAATCTCTTTCAAGACTAAAAATTATCAAGGACCTTCAAAGTTGTATTGCCCTTTAAGACATTTTGAGGAAATTCTTGTGCATGAGTCTGTATATATGTAAAAATTTCCTTCCCTTATAGTTGACTCTTGTCTTAATCTCACTGAGAGTGATATGTTGTCAGGGAAAGTGAAGCATAAAGTTTCATAGTCCATTCTCTTCTTCTATAGGGTAATTCATAAAGGACAGAAGTTTATTTGGCTCACAGTTCTGGAGGCTGGGAAGTCTGAGAACGTGGCATATAATCTGGTGAGGGCTTTATTACTGCAACATAACATGATGGCAGATCAAGTAAGCATGTGCAAAACAGAAGAAAATGAGCCCAAACGCTGCCTTTTTGTTAATAACCCTTTGTATGAATTCTGTGAAAACAGCATTAATCCATTCATGGAGCCTAAATATTGTTTAAAAGTCTTATCTGTTAATATTGTTACAATGGGAACTAAATTTTAACTTGAGTTTTAAAGGGGAGATTCAAACTCCTGGCTAGTGTAATTTTGGTTTTTCCTTTTTTTTTGGTGGGATTGGAATTTGAACTCAGGGCTTCATGCTTGCAAAACAGGTGTTCACAAAGCTGGTGCTCCACTGCTTGAGCTACAGCTCCAGTTCATTTTGCTGTCATTATTTTGAAGATGGGGTCTCATAAAATATTTGCCTGGGATAGCCTCCAACCATGATTCTTCTGATTTTAGCCTCCAAAGTAGCTAGGATTATAGGTATGAGCTACTAGTGCCTGGTCTAATTTTTAGTTTTGAATCTTAATTTTGAAGTGTCTGTATTTCTGTCTAATAGTTTTTCAACTCTCATATTCTTACTAGTCTATTCCCAAGGGTGAATGATACAGAAATTCCATTTGTCTTTTTTATTCAGCAAGTAGGTACTTACAGCTCTTAATTCTTTCCTTTGTCTTCAGGGTGTCTGATAGGTTGTACTTAAAAATAAAATGTTCCTACTTTACATATTGCTTATTCCCTTACAGGATATCTGTTATTACCAGAGCATTGTTCACTCATTGATTAGTACCTGGACGTAGGCTAGGAGCTGTGCAGAGTGAAGAGAACTACCACAGCCAAGAAAGATTCACATGGTAGTCGGACCTCCACTCTGTTATTAATTTGCTGTGAAAATTCTAAAATTATCTTTCTTTATATGTATGACTACCTTGTGCAAGTTCTACAGTATCTTGATTTCTGTAGTTTTGTAGCAAATTTTGAAATCAGAAATTATGAGTTGTCTCTGTTCTTTTCCAAGATTGTTTTTGCTGTATTGTATCCCATGAATAACCACACAAATCATATGACCATTTTACCAAGTTGTATAAAATAATGTCAGCATGTATTTTAGTAGTGATTGTATTGAATCTGTAGAATTATTTAGGGAATATTATTATCAAAACATCAAGTCTTTCAAGCCATGAACATGGGATATCTTTCCACTCACATTATTCTTCATTGACTTGATGATGTTTTGTAGTTTTCAGTAACTATTGCAGTTGTTTTGTTAGATTTATTCCTAAATATTTTGTTCTCTTTGGTACTGTGATCAATTGTATTGTTTTCTCAACTTCTCTGCTAGGGGATAGCAATGCAACTGATTTTTATATGTTGATCCTATATTCTGCAATCATGCTGAACTCATTTATTAACTGTAATAGGTAAGATGTGTGTGTGTGTGTGTGTGTGTGTGTGTGTTCCTGAATGTTTCCTAAACATTTCTTTAATGTTACACAAAAATAATGAACCCTGGAAATAGAGGTGTTTTTGGTTTTCCCCTTACAATCTGATACTTTTGAATAGAAGAGATGAGATGGACATTCTTTTTTGTTACTGATCATAGAGGACAAGTTTTCAGTCTCTTATACAGGGTATGATGCAAGCATGTAAGCTCTGTATGTGTATGTGTGTTTGTAGATGTTCTTTACTCAAATACAAGAGGATTATTTTAGAGTTTATGAAACAGTGTGTCAATACTTATTGAGAAGATCATGTTGATTTAAATTCTTTTCACAGTTACTAAAGTTTATTTTCATATGTTGAACCAACTTTGCATTCCTAGGCTAAATCTCACTTGGAGTATAATTATTTCCAAACCACTGACCTAGAGAAGTGATTTCCAAGTGCAAGCTTCCGATCAATAATTCCATGTGATGTTAATATTTTCTCTATAAATAAAAGTCTGGGGAATGGTGGGTTATATTCAAGCAGGTCTCTCAACAGCAGAATAACTTAGCAAATATATCATGCTCATATGTTTGTGACTCCCTAAGAGTAGGGTATAGTATGCTATGTATCAAAAACCTTTCTGGTAAGGACATTTTGTGAGATTAACTTTCTAACAAGCATACCTGAAGATATTTTGATCCCAAGAATTTGAATTAAGTTTCTGTAGCAGGTAAGGGTGGTTTAGAAAAAGCTTAGAAGTGATAGGGTCATCAATTTAAAACTACATACTGTTATATAGAAAATTTCATTCAATTTTCAACAAATATTTATAGTGTGTCTGTTATGTGCTAGGTCCTCTTCTATGCACTGGAAAACCAGCAGTGCAAAAAAAAAATGACAAAAGTAATCTCTGTTCTTGTGGAGCTTACATTTTGGAAGGGAGGCAAATAATAAACATAAAAATAATGTAGATTATAAAGTATTTTAAAAGTATTATACATTATATAAAAAGGAAAACAAGCTTAAGAAGTTTTAGAAACTGGGTAAAAGGAAGGATAGCCCAATATAATATTTAATAGGACACTCAGCATAAGCCTTGTTGAGACAATGTCATGGTGAGGGAGAAAAGGGGAAGAGGAAGAAAGGGAGGGACAGAGAGAGAGAGAGAGAGAGAGAGAGAGAGAGAGAGAGAGAGAGAAAGAGAAAGATTGAGAGAGAATCTAATTTGTTCAAAGCTAGCGAATAGGTAAATGTGCCTGAAGCAGACTGTAGGATGGGGAGAATGGTAGAAGTGTTTGTGAGTTCATTCTTGGGTTAGTGCAATAATCCCTGGACTAATTTCCCTGCTTCTACTTTTGGTCCTAGATTGAGAGTTGACTGTGTGCATATGTGTATGTGTGGCAGGTATTGGAGTGAGGAGTAGGTAAAAGTAGTCAAGAGGCTATTTTAGCAATCCAGGCAAGAGAGGACAGGAACCCAAAATACACATTGGAGAAAAGACAGCCTCTTTAACAAATGTTTGTGGGAAAACTGAATTTCTACCTGCAGGACTTTGAAATTAGGTCCCAGTCTCTCATCTTGTACTAGTATCAGTTCAAAATGGATTAATAATCTTAGTGTAAGATCTGAAACAGTGAAATTAATCCAGGAAAAAATAAGGAACGCATTGAACCACATAGGCATAGAGATAACTTTATGAATGTAACTCCAATATCACACCAATTAAGACAAAGTGTTGACAAATGGAATTAATGAAACTAAAAAGCTCCTGCACAACAAATGAAACAGTAACCAGACTAAAGAGACAGCCTACAAAATAGGAGAAAATCTTTGCCAGCTATATATATGACAAGAGATTAATAACCAGAATATACAAGGAGCTCAAAAACTAACTTCTTAAAGAATCAACAACCCACTGAGTAAATAGGCAAATGAACTGAACATGTAATTCTTGAAAGAAGACATACATATTGCTGATAAACATATGAAGAAATGCTCAATATCCTTGAACATAAAGGAAAAGGAAATGGAAATCAAAACTACATTGAGATTCCACCTCACCCCAGTCAAAATGGCTGTCATCAGTAATACAAACAACAACAAATGCTGGTGAGGATGTGGGGAAATAGGAACACTTCTACACTGTTGGTGGGAATGTAAATTAGTGCAACCCCCATGGAAAGCAATATGGAGGCCTCTCAACAACCTAAAAATAGGACACCAGTGATACCACTCCTAGGTTTATATCCAAAAGAATGTACCCCAGAATATGATAGAGCCACTTGCACACTCATATTTATTGCAGCCCTATTTGGAAACAGCCCAGATGGCCCCTGACCAATGAATGGTTTAGTAAAATATATATACACACAATGGAGTTTTATTCAGCCATAAAGAAAAATGAAATTATGTTGTTTGCAGGTAAATGGATGGAACTAGAGAACTTCATGTTAAGCAAAGTAAGTCAGGCTCAGAAAATCAAAGGTCACATGCTTTCTCTCATATGCAGAAACTAGATCTATAAGTTAAATGTATATAAACATATGTGATCATACACACATACATATCTGGTGAGAGAGAGAACAAAATTATATTAATGAGTTCATCTGAGGGGGATATGGGAGGTGTAAGAGATAAAGAAAATGTTTGAGAATGAAAAATATTGAAACCTATCAATTTTTGATTATAATGCACTATACAGTAAGCTGTTAAATATTAGGGGAGCATGGTGATAAAGGTAAGTAATGGGGGGAGAGGGTTACTTTGATTAAAGCATGATATATATAAACCTGAGGTACCAAGGTGAAACCTCTGTGAACTATCAATACATACTTAATTTAAAAAAATAAAAAGCAGGAAGGAAAAATAAATCTTTTCCATGGATGGTTATCTCTGGGAGGGGGTTGGGCACAAGGAAAGGGGGAATGAGGGTGTATATGGCAGGTGTATTTTGTATCCATATATGAAAATAGAAAAATGAATCCTACTGAAATTGTTCTAAAGAGGGATAAGGGGAAAGAGGGAGAACAATGGAGGGAGCAAATCCAACTAAGATATATTTTAAACACATATGCAAATATCACAATATATCCCCCTATACAACTACTATGCACTTATAAAATCATAAAAAAGAGGACAGGAACTAGAAGCAGCAGTTGAGTTGGGGAGAAGTGCTCATATTTTGGGTATTTTGAGTGTGAGGTCAATAGGATTTCCTGAAAGCTTGGAGAAGAACTGTGAGAGAAGAAAGAATGACTCTAAAGTTTTCATCTTCTGCAACTGTTAGGATAAACAGAGAATGGAAAAGATGTTGAAATTTGTGAAGGAGATGAAATAGTCTAATATTGGAGCATAGTATATTTTATATCTATTAAACATTTTATATACAATAACTCAGCACAGGAATTAAAACACAGAAGACCTGTTATTGGCTGGATAAAGTACATCATTCAATCTGTACCAATAGAGACACCAACCTGCTATTCCTCTACATTGTGCATATATAAAAAGACCAGGGAAAATCAGAATTGAATAGACAAATGCTAGTTATAATACGTATTATTTAATTTTTAAGTACATTCTTTAATTCTAAAAATTGATTGTTATTTATTTCTTTTTTGTTTTTGAAACAGGGTCTCACTATGTAGCTTAGGCTGGCCTCAAACATGAGATCCTCCTGCCTCAACCTCCTGAGTGCTGGAATTACAGGTGTAGGCCACCACTCTTTGCTTAACCAATTCTTAGAACACTTTTTACTCCTACTGGAGACAACAAAACATAAAAAAAAACCCAAAAGCCCAAACCCTTCCATTGGTTGAGTGAGTGAGTAATCTGCTTTCAGAATGCATGTTCATTGCTGGCACATAACTGTGAATCAATTAAGAAGACTGCTTTCTGCCAGCAAAAGAGGAGATGGGGCAGCTGGGAGACCACTAGTGACTGAAGAGAGGAAATGGTACGTTAGGTGTTAGGCTATTAAGAAAGGTGCAGCACCCTTGCCATCATTCTAGGCAGATCTCAAGCTACATTTCTCAGCTTCCCTTGCAGTGAGATGTGACTGAAATCCAGGCAATGGAATGGGAAGGGAGGTAGCTTGTGTCTCTCCCAAGTCTGGTCCAGGAAACTTTTACACTTGTTGTTTCCTCTTTTGATTTGTGAGGACTGGCATGGCCATACTGTAAGTGATATGTTGAAGATTCTGGAGGCAATGCTGGAAGAAGCCTGGGTTTCTGAATTTCTGCTCAGAGGGGATCATCTATTTATTAGTTGGTGTCTCCTATCTGGGGTCTTCCATGAATGAGAAGTAAGTTTTACTGTATTTGAGCTTTCATATATTTATTTATATTTCTTTGTAGTTTATGTCTTGTAGCAGCATCTCCTGGGTCACTGGGACTACAGACATGAGCCACCATGGCTGGTACTATCTTAGACTACCATGTCCAGTTACCTCGGATCCTTACCTGGCATAAGGCATATGTGAGCCATTATGAGCACAATGTAAGGAGGTTTGAGCTTTCCTAGAATTATTTAATTTGTGGCACAGAAATAGGAGAGGCAAAATATTTTCTACAGGCAAAACATTTCCTATAATGTAAAGGTTGGGAGCATGATACTTTTTTCTAGAAAGTCTATAAGTTATAGACTTTAACATATCCAGGAAAGGAGGAGGAATAGTTAAGGAATAAAAGAATGAATAAAGTGTAGTGAAAATCTGTACTTGAGGCTAAGCTATGTCTAGTGCTAGAGCTCAGAAATTTGCTGGACATGTCTACAGACTTTATGAAGTCTGTTTGAATAAAGAATTTAGTATCCTCCCTGGAGAATCATCATCTTAAAGGCAAGAGAGATTTAGGTGCAGCAAATTTATCCTTGAAACATAAGAGTTGAGATTCAGTTTTGAGTACAGTCACCTCAAATTTGATTCCTGTGGGGAAGAGAAATTTGTTCTACACCTTTGGTTTGCTGGCTTTTCATTATAACAATAAAGTTTTTGTGAGGTACTTTGGATCTAGGTTAAGATGCTTTCCTGCTCCTGCAGTTTAGGCCAGTGGGTCAGTGATGTATGTGTTCAGTGGAGCAGACAGTCTGATGTTTACAAGTAGCCAATCTTCGGATCTCTTTTTGTTTTTAAATGACATCTTTCAATGAATTGAGACAACATTAGAAGTCCTAGATCTGTGCCAAGCTTTAGGGACATAGTGAAGAGCTGGAAGGATAGTCTCTTTCTTGAGAGCAGTTATAGTTTAGTGGTAGAAGGCAGACCTCAAAAATAAGTGCTACACAAATGATAAAATGACAAGAGTGTTTATAAGAGCATATGGCAGAGAATATCTAATCTAATAGGTGTTCCATTAAGGAACACCTCTTAGAGTGTGATTTAAATTGACGGGGAGGGGGGAGGAATCTGTCAAGATACTCAGGTAAATGACATGTAGTGAAACCATTGCAGGAACAAAGAGTGTTGCTAAGACACAAGGGGGTGAACATGAACCTACTATGTTTGAAGAGTAGAAAGAAGCTAGTGTGGTGGTTGCAAATACATCAAAGAAGAGAACCAAGTGAGGGGAGGTGGCAGTGGCTGGCATAGCCAAAGTGAGGGTTTTAATTTTGTCCTAAGAATAATGAGAAGTCATAAAACAGTTTTGCATAAGGAGCAAAATGATTAGAATTGCCTTACTAACAATTCCTGTTGGCTGTTTGTTGATGTGTGGGTTACAGTGTGGCCAGAATGAAAGAGGCAAGGCTATTACCATAAAATGTCTCCAGATAAAGAGACATTTGTGACTTTGAACTGGGAAGGTTGTTCTCCAAGTCTTTTCTGTTAACTCCTTGAGGTCCTGGAGATCCTTTCATGAGGTCTGGAAGGTAAAAATCATTTTCACAATAACACTGAGATATTATTTGCCCTAAAAATTGTTCTCGTATTTGCACTGATGGCACAAAACTTACAGTTTTGGAGATTAGCTTTAATCAAGACAATAAATTGGGCTTCTAGTCATTTAATTCTTTATCCCAACATATTCTCTGTGAAAACCTGCAAGCTTTCCTTAAAGATAATTCTTGATAAAGCAGAAACTCATTAATTTTGTTAAATCTCATCACTGAACACACATCTTTTTAATATTCTGGGTGCCAAAATGGGGAAACCTTTTGCTGAAGTAGCTCAAAGTTACTGCCAACCTCCTGAAGCAGATGGTAATTTTCTCTTTGTGATAGCAGAGGTCAGGTGCTTAATACAGCAGAGAGCTAAAGAAAGAACTGTCTGAGAGAGATGCTGTCAAATCCAGAGAAGCAAGGAGATAGAGAAATTGGGAGTATGCATCAATTTATCTATAGGCAACTGTAAATCACCCTTCAAAGACATTTAGCCTCCTACTTCTGCTTGTTATAAAGTTATAAATGGGCTGTTAAGGTGGCCCTGGGAAGGCATTGTCTGGTGGGTACTAAAAGTGATGTGCTAGAGCACAGTGGATAGGAGAATGGGTGTGTGCATCGCTTTCCAACTCAGAATCTGACAATGTCAAATTGCTAGCTTGAAATCACACATCCTACTCATATTTACACCATGGTAATTGTCAAACACCATGCATTAGGCCTTTTAAAAAATAATAGCTGTCAGCATTAAAATGTAAATATCTGGTATATAATATGTGCTCAATAAATATTTTTTGAACATGGAATATTAATGGAATAAAATATAGGTCAAAAGAAAGCTAAAATGTATTTTTAGTTGTCACTGGTAGAATTAGTTATCTGTCTTCGCATTAGGCATATTTTGAATATAGCACATAGCACTTATTATAGTTATTTATGCTTAAGTGACAAAATTAAGGCACTGAGACAAGCAATAAAGTCACTGAGCCCTTCATTTTCTACTTACTTTCATGAAAATATACTTAGAGAAGAAAATAAGCTTGTACTAATTTTTTCTATGTTATTTAAACCGTTGCCTATTGATATCCACTTAGGGAAAAACACAAAGGGGGCTGGAGAATATTGAGATAGCCTCCATTCAATCATGCCTTATAATACTTTGTACCTCCTCTACCTAATAATTGGAACAAAAATGTGTTCACTAATAATCAATTTTCAGTCATTCATGGATTAATGAGAGTTTGTGGAGTTGTTTGTTATCTCATCTTTGATTTTCATTATTCTCTTTTTGGCTTCCAACCATGGAATTCTCATGTTATTCGTTAGAATCCACATTACTGAATGACCTGGCAAATAATGGGCTCTGAAACACAAGCCTGTCTTTTACTATTTCTTAGCAGTTCTCCAAAAAGTGATGTTGCATCAGGAAGAGGTCAAAACAATTAACTTAATGAAATTTATTAATATTTATAGGTTTCAATGGTCCATTACCATTCTTAATGGATCTGTTAAACTTTATAAAGAATGGGTAAGAAACTATTTCAATAATGCAGTTCACTTAAGAACCTCTAAGAATCTTATATTTTGTCCACTTCTCTGAAGGATCACATTTTGACTATTCAATAATAACTCCTCTTTCCCCCTAAAGTCTTTAGATCTTACAATACTAAAACGTATTTTCATAGCAGGTACTTTGTCATGATGAGTGAATTTGAATGTGTTTCTTAGAAGACGAACAGTGGAAATAAACAGAGTGTTGGGCTTCAGTTGTAGCCAAGCCTTCCAAAAGAAATAAAGTGACTTGTTAATCCTTAGAGTACTGGAATTTGCTGGATTGTTAGCCAAATGAATATTTGGGAGATTGCCTGGGGTCTCTTGTGTGTGAACTCAAAATCTTGACTCTTTACTCTGAGGTAAGAGCAGAAGGAAGACGAAGGTAGGAACACTGATCCCAACTAAGAAGGAGTTAAAGACTGGAGAGACATAGTTCCTATTCACGAGTATGTGTGTGTGTGTGTGTTGAGAAATGGGCATGAAGTAAAGATGAGGTCAGCTGACTGTTAGTGAGTGTCTTTTTTTTTTTAAATTTTATTATTCATATGTGCATACAAGGGTGAGTGTCTTTTTTGGCACTCAGAACTAAGCAGCCAGTCTCTGTGAGACTGTTCCTGATCATTTCTGAGACTGTCTTAATGAAAGTCAATTTGGACATCTCTAGCCTGAGTAAATTTCATGCAGTTTGATTTGGAAGATGTTTTTGTTGTTGATGGTAATGTCAGTTTTCTAGTTTAAAGATTCAACTAGGTTTTATTTCAACCTAGTTGGTCTTTTTGTCTCATCATTAAGTGTGTGTGAGTGCATGTGTGTGGGTGTTTGTATTTTTCAGCAGTCTCTCGGGGATATTAGAAAACACCTAGCCACACACTAAAAAGCAAACAACATCACCTATCCATTACATTTACAATGCAGCAATCCAAGAAGGTACTGAAAATACTATTTAAGGCACAGAAGAGAAATCTAGTTCCTTAAACCCATTATTGATTGACTTTAATCAAATCACGAATCTCCCAATATCATGAAGTCTTCCAAGCTCTCATGTCCATAGTACCACTTTTCAGGCTGCACTAGAATTAGGAGGAAAGCCCCCTCTGCACTGGTTTACATAAAAAAAATAGAAAGAAGGAGTCCCAGAAACTGTAGGTGCAATTTTTAAGGAACCCACCAATACTTTATGGTCACAGAAAATCTTTTTCTTGTTCTGTCTAGGTCAACCATTGGAACAGTTTCAGACCACATGAATTCCCAGGACTTTCTCTGTGTTCTACTCCATCCATTTGTACCTATTTGCCTGTTGGATCAGCCCCTCATTGTCAGCTTGGCTCCAGGCTAGGGTTCTGCTATCCATACGTGGTTTCTCCAACTATGGCTCTGCATACCTTTTAAGACCAATGGTTTGGATCCTTCCTTTCCTTTCTGGAGTTTGGCTCCTTTTGAAATTCCTAACCTAGTTTTAAGGCTTCAGGCCCTTGTCCCCAGACTTTTTGATATCTGGCCAGTGCTCTGGCTGACCCCACTCATGCAGTCATATATTTAAAAGTATAAAACTGAGTAAGATTAAAAGTAGCTTTGGAACATATGTTTTTTGAAGCTTTAGCAAGGATATATTTTAATATAATAGGATAAAGTAGGAAGAAATTTAAAGAGAAGGGGGAAAAGATACCTCTTGCTAGAAGTGCAGAGACAAGCTTGGTTACATATGTTTTTATCTTCAAATGAAAACCAATTTTCTGATGTATGTTTTTCTAAACCTACATTTCTCTGGTGAAATGTCCTATTTTCTTATCAGCAAAATGTTATATGAAAGCTAATTGAGAAGAAAACACAGGATTTTTTCTGCATTTTGAGCAACTGTAAGGAATTTACTTGTTTGCAATTATTTGTGATTAAATGATTAAATGCAAAGGCATTTTAAAGAGTGTAAGTGTTCTACACATGTTTGGCACTATTATTTTTAAGCAAAGCTGAAAGTCTCAAGGTAAACCAATGTCTTGACTTTTTTCTAAATTTATTGTTGATTCAGATTTCTACAGGAAGTAGCTATTTCCTTTTACAAAGTTTCATGTATTAATGGCTCAATTTAGGGAAATAATTTTATATGTGTGCTACAAATAATAGTATTAAGAAAAATCATTTGAATGAAAGTTACTTCCAAATATGCTTATGTCATTTTTCAATTTTGCCAATTTAGTGAAAATATTTGATAATACTGAGGATTTGGATGATGAATCCTCTTCCCTACACTTCATATAAAAACAATTTCCTCTCAACTAGTAATATCCATTGATGAGAATGCAAGGTTAGATAGTCATCTACACCAGTTACATGGCAATTATCTTGGAGAATGGCGTGTTAATTTACTTAGCAAAAAGAACTTGAAATTTTCTACATTTTTAAAAAGAGGAAAGTTAGGTAAATGTGTACATGTGAGTTTGTGTGTGATTCATGTTATTCCATAGGGACAAATTTGAACGTTCTTTAAACCTGGGTCATTTGAGCTCAGTAGTCATCTTGAAACCCATATGATATTCTGACTTGTGTAGGATGTAGGAATCATGTCATTGATGTCATTCAATTTATCATACAAATGGGAATGTAGTCAATACATAGTTTTAGTTCTTAATAGTGTACTCTTAAATGAAAATAGCTGTCACTATTAAAGGAGACTAAGGGAGGAGGAAAAGAAGAAAATGCTAGAGAGTGAAAAGTACTGAAATACATCACATCTGTGTAGGAACAAGACATAGTGAAATACACTGAAACTGTTGAACAATAACAAGGTAGGAGAAAAAGCACAAGGAAAATAAAAAATATATTTACAGGTAAAATATCAAGGTAAAATCCCAGTGAACAATGAGCAGACACAAAAACAATGAAGGGCAGGAATAGAAAACAGGTCCTGTTAAGGGGAGAGTAATAGTGGGAGAGGGAGGGTAAATGAAGAGAGCAAAGGAGGGCGAATATACATCTATGGATACGGAACATTGAACTTGTTAAAGTCATTTTAAGAAGGTACATGAGAGAAGAAGGATAATAATGGAGAGGCTCAACCAAACCTGGGTACAAAATATATATGAAATGTCACAACAAAACCCCCTAGGTATTTACCAATCAAATGTTTTTAAAAAGGAAATAATTGCCACTGGAAAAAATTGCTTGCAACTATGCATTTTCTAAACATAAGTAGACAAGCATGCTGAAATCAAAGTTACATCAGAAAAACTGACCCAAAACAGTTTCCTGTAGGGAATTTCATGAATACTCAGAAGTCATGGAACTCTAGCTTTGGCTGAAGACTTTGTAAATAAATCTTGTACAGCATAGTGAACTGGAGGTTGGAGGCTATTTAGTATAAATAAGCAAAACCAGAGCTTGTGCTTGACATACTATATTACAGAAGACTGTCCCCCAAGATTTTCAAGAATTGGAATTCATAATAAAGCCAAATGTATCCTGGAAGTCTAATGAGCAGATGAAAATGACCATCAATTATATGACATTTTTAAACAAGCACATTGAACCATGAGCTACTGACTATTTGAAATATCTTTGTGATACTAGTCTGGGGTTATGCTTGCAATTTTAATTGCTAAATTTGGGATACCATTGAACTTTATTAAGGGAAAAAGATAATTGTAAACTATGTGACAAGCACAACATAAATTTTTTTTTCAGTTATATTGCTCAGTTTCTTGTAACAAACAACAAGATTTGCATTCTGTTCTCAATTTAGAGATGAAGACCTAGATTCAAGCTGCAGGAATAAAACTTGTGGGGAGTTCTCAAATATCACTCATTCCTTTATTTGTTTATTTATCTTAAAGAAGCAAGTAAACATAAGTTTCATTCATTGAGAGAGATATGTTTATCTATTGCAGATCAAAGAGGAAATGGTGTGATTCCCACAACTGTGGAAACTCCAGGGATGACTAAATAATGAGTCACTGAACCATGAGCTCAGTTTCAAGAGTGGGATGATGGAGCAAGAGTTTATAGGCTGGAACAGGAGATCAAAGAAAGGGCGGAACTTAGACATATGCATTTGGAAGAGGGTACTGTACATAAACATATATATTTCACAGCTTCAGTTTAAATCTCAAGGTCATTAGGGATACCATTTTCCTTCAATTTTCTGCATTCTTTCTCTTTTCCTTGATTCCAATAATTACCCCACAGTCAGGAGCGAACCCACTCACTGGCTATCAAACACACACACACACACACACACACACACACACACACACACACACACACACATCTCAAGAGATATAAAATAATTTTAGGAACCAGAGGAAATACTATAAACCTCTCACCCTTTAGGGTCTTGACCCTCAGATTCCTGTGGAGGAGAACCCTGGAGGCTCCTTAAATTCAGTTCAGTTCAATTCAATTAGGAAGCATTGTCTTTCACAGAGGACCATCTGCTATTCTTCTCTCTAATTGTGCTTCTCGCCTTTCTTCAAGGTCAACTTGGAAAACTTGACCCATTGAATCCACCTTTAGAAAACCTCTTCCCCATTAAAAAAAAAGGAAGACCAAGATGAGATAAGCTATATTTCAGTTTCTTTTAAGGATGACTTACATGAAGCTCTGACTCTCTTCCTTTCAAAACCCAATCTGAGCAATCCATCAGCAACCCATGACCCAGCAAAAAAAAAGATGACTGAGCTGGGCTGGCAAAGTGCGTTGTGAAGATAAGGGTGATTTTATCACCTTTGATGTACCTCATAAGAGTCCATCTGGTTCAGTATTTTATTATCAATAAAAAATCAAAAGAATATAGCATTAAGTCTAAAATTCAGGGTCATCCCGGGCTCTCTTAGTAACACTCAGTCATAGGAATTTGGAATTGGAATTCAATTCTCCATTGAATGCAAGGCCCTTGCATTCAACTGCCTTAGAAAGGCAAAATAATAAGAATAGTGCTTATGAAGCATGCCAAGTAAAATATTAGATTTAATTTATTGTACATGTTTTCTCTTATATATTTTATATTCTCTCAAATTCTTACAGTAATCATCATTGCTGGATTGTTATGCTCGATTTATAGTTTAGAAGTCTGACATTCATAAGCTTTAGGAAGACTTTGAAGAGCAGAGGAAATAGATGTAAAAAAATTACTCTGTACCATAGAAAAATTTTGCAGGCTACAAAAAGTAGATTGAGAAAGTCATAGCTAGATATGAGGCAACTTGAGAGAAAGAGGGTTTTCTTAAAAGAATTTCTAGTGTTTTAGGGATAACACTTCAATCTAAACTAGTGTTTAGAATTTTGCTTTGTGTTTGATAAAAAAAGGGGTTACTATAAGCTTGGAGAAGCTATGTGGGTGAAGTAATAGACACAGTAGCAAAGTGACTTCAAAGATAGAGGTGTTTGAGTTCAGAGATAGACAGGGAAATGAGCAGACGAGAGGCTGTCTCTTTTACTAATGAGTCCTGTGGACTTAGTTTGAACCTAATGGAGATAGGGAATGCAAGAAGTATCTGAGGGATCTGCCTTTGCTGGTACAGAGCTATCTATCAAGTGGCCTAGGAACAACAAGATACAATAGCACTCTGGGCCAGAAGCCGGTGTTAAGCATCACTCCCAAGAGCCTTTGCTAACCAGGACCTCAACAACAAGTGGCAGGCAAGTGAGGAGTGCTTGCCAACTTTGTTCTACCCATGTGGAGACCACAGAAATAGATGGATGAGACTCTGCTATTGCACAGGGAGGGCCTGAGATTTGTGCTATTGCTGTTATTGTAAGGACAGGATAGTAAGGTAAGGCTTGGGGAAAATGGGAATTGCAATAAAAAAGTAGTTCTTAAACTGAGGGTACCTAATAGAGGGAAGTTTTTCTAAAAGAGCCATGCCTATGTCCTACTTCCAGAGTTCTGATTTAGAAAGCCTAAGGGGACGTTTGGTGGCAGGGTGATGAAAAGGCTCATGAGTAATTCTCATGCTTATGCTTGGTTGAAAGCCAGTGCCTTAAATTTATCAGCTTGTGTCAGAGGTGGAAATAGCTATTAAAAACAAAATTGAAGTTTTGGAAATTATTTCCCTTTTTGACTCCTCATCCCTTTCTCCCACCTTCCCACATTCTCATGAAAATAACTTCCTTTCCCTAGTATGGGTTTTGTTAATTCCTCACTGAAGGCTTCTCTGATGGGGAATTACTGCAAGATTCAGCCAGCCTTAACCCCCTGGATTCTTCAGACTTGGACTCAGATGAAAAGAAAAGTGAAGAATGTAAACATCCTTTTTTCTTCCTTAAAAGAAAATGGCTGCAATCTTATTTCATTTGATCAGATCTGGTCAGTGTTAAACAACTGAGTGAATATTTTGCTTGAAACATCCTCTCTCTTCCACTACTATTTCTACAGGTTGTTCCACTGTTATTTTTTCTTAAGAGTTATTAATGGAATTTAGACATCAAAGCACTTTCAGCTCCATTTCCCAAGACCTGTTCCATATATGACAAATACAACCCTGTAGAGTTGTAAGCCACACAGAGATCCTTCACCATCCATACCTTCATAAAATCCCATGTGAACCAAGGGAGTAGGTCTTCATTATGTAGAAGCTACAGTATTAAAAATAAACTGGGTTAGTGACCTAATTCTAGTTCAAGGACTCCTTTATTCCTCAATGTTATTTGAGATTTTCAAGTTTTTGTCTTCTGGAAATAAAGCTAAACTACAATAACAGCAGCAATTTTTTTAGAGTAAAAATTTCAAATGCTTGTTTTAGTAATTGAGCAAACAGAGGTCAAAATAACATCAGGAATTAAGCATATCTCTCCATTACTCTCCAGAAATTAAAGAAGAGAGAATAGATGAGTTTCCAGTTTGAAAGTCAAGTTCAACAGTCTTTTTATATTATGACTTAGTGGAAGGGCCCTGAGCTTGTAAAGAGAGGCGATGCTTTCAGTACTGGGGGAAAAGCAGTCTTCAGTTCTGGGAATGTGGTAACCTGGTGGCCAGTTGAATACCCTTAGGAGGACTGACCCTGTCAACAGCTGGGAAACACAGCATAGCTGCTCTACTTAGGGAAGAGACACATTCTCATCAGATATGGTCCAACTACGAGGGTGTGTTTGTATCATGAGAAAAAAGAAATGCTGTTTGTTTCAACTGAGAACTGTAGAATGTCTCAATCTCATTTTTTTAATGCTCCATCTTCTCTTTTTTATTAGCCTGTGAGAAAGTTTTAACTTAAAGACAATTGTGCAAATCAGAAATGCATAATAATCATGTGACCATTTAACATTGATATTTGCCATTTATCTCTTTAAAATTTTATGGGAATATATTACAATTGAAATTTAATGTTTGCCACACATAAGATAAAAGAGAACTAAACTCCTTTTCAATTTTTAAGAGGATTTTGCTATATAGCCAGGGTGGCTTGGAACTCACAATCATCTTGCTTCAGCCTCCCAAGAGCTGGGATTTCAGGTGTGCACTACCAGGACTTTAAGCTCTTCATTACACTTGTTATACTTCAACATAGTCAGTTAGTTTGGGTCTATTATTTATAAGGTGAAAAGAAATTTTATTTCTCAAAATCTTTTGTTCTTTACTGGTTGAATTTATATAACTGATTTACCCTCCCCAAATCTTAGGGTTTTTTTTCAATATTTATGGAAAGTTAGTACCTCCATAACATTATTATATAATGGGTTTGAGATTTTAAAAAATCTTACAATTTTCTCTAACACATTCTTTGGGACTATTTCATTATAAAATCGAAACTGTGTGTTGTTACATTAATATTTCCATTTCAAAGGACTCATTTTACAGGAGTTACAAGGTTCAATTTGTCAGGGCTATTCATATATTTTTGTATTACCCACAATATATAGTGGAGTAAATGAACAGGACCTTTACTAAAAGTGGAAAAAAGAATGAATGCTTATTAACTAAAAATGAAACTTTTACTCACATTTTTCAGTGAAGAGACCATGTGGTTTGACACATAAAGTTGCATATAAACAACACCAGGGGAGTTTGGGGGATCAATTTTAATGCCTTGCTTCTTCTTCCAGCTGCCTCTTAGTAATACCTCAAGATCTAATACATTTTTCCATTTAGACAATTACCATGTTCTCAATTATATAAACATTTGAATTGTTTCTCTTTTTATTGATTTATAGATTCTATTGATCTACGTAAAACAAGTCCTTGAGGTTTTCTAACCCACCTTTCTTCTGTCCCTAAATTCTTCCATGTGATCATGCTGATCCCAGCAGTTATTGGAGTGAACAGAGAAACACAAAATTACTTGAGTGTTCATTTCTGTAGAAGGAAATGAACAGAATACCACCAGCATCCCATAAAGACCCAAACTGCATGTAAACATACTCCATTCAAATGAAAAGAGACAAAGGTCAATATATAGAGAGCTCAAAGACTCAGATTAAATGGCCATACAGGACATGTTTCATGGGTCATTGGAATGAAGTTATATCACTAAAACTAAACTTTTATTCTATAACTTTTTAATATGTGTGTTTTACAGGAATACTGTCCTGGAAAATAAGGAAATGAGAGGAATTATCTTTAGTTTTAAAAATTATTATTCATTAACTGATTTAAACTTTAACTCAAGAGTTTTTAACAACTACCTAATTTTCACATCTAAATCTCACACAAATAGGCACTGGAGGAAAAGCAGAACATATTTTCTAATTTCAGAGACTGGAGGAGAGGAGTAATTAAGCAGATATTTGCTTGGAGAAATATTTGTTATAATGTTTCCAATGTTCTTTTACAGCTATTTTACAAGAAATCCAAGATTCATCTGTTTCTGGCAACTTGAGTGAAGGTAAGGGCTGTGGCTGATTTTTAGTCTGGCTTATATGTAAAAGAAGGGCACAAATGAGGTTGAAAAGCCAGTCCGAGACAGCCCTTGAGATACAGCTTTAGTTTCTGTCTCATTTGAAGCATATTAAAAAATCATGATGTATAGAACATTGTAGTTTGGAGATGGATAGAAAGAGAAATAAGACATGGCTTTTGCTTCAAAAATAGATTGTAATTCAGTGAGTGTGGCACAACTTGTGTAATAGACAAGTCATATTTAGGGAGTAAACCAAGCAAAGGTTGTGGGGAACATGCTAGAGGTGAGCCCTGTTGGAAATGTTATACCCTCATCACTCTGATAATTGAAGTGCTACTGTTGGGAATCTTTAATCCCTGACCTTGCAGAGTGATCAGTGTCACACGTCCTAGTTTGTGTGTGTGTGTTTTGGATAGGGGTAGCACTTGAACACAAATCCTACCTGTATTGGAAATCTGGTTGCACTCTTTATTCCACCCAAATATCTAGTTTTTTCATGATATCTATACTCTCAGTGATTCTTAAGCCTTTGAACAATATATATTCTTTAGAAAATGTGAATAAACCATATGTTCCTTCCTACACTGTGGGGGAGAGGAGCACATGAACATTTCGGGGACTTCTTCCAATGATTCTGGGAAAATCATCAACTTCTCTGTTTTTCAGTTTCTCAACCTATAAAATGTAAATAACCTTCTACCACAAGATTTGGAGAATAAACTGAGATAATTAAATAAAATATCTAACACAGATTCTAGGGCAAATATAGGGAAAGTGGCAACCATGATCTTATTCTTTCTTTCTTTTTCACTATGACACTGTGTTCTTTCTTTTACTGTGATAGATCCCATCACAGAAGCAAGACTGGGGGACAAAATAAAGGACTGTTCACAAAGGAAGGTGACAGAGGGAAGTGACAAAAGGAGACAAAGGGATAAATGAGTTTCATGCCCAGGCATAAAATATAGTAGAATAAGGAAGTCTGGGGACTTCAAAGAAGTTATCCATGGGGATATATAGGAGAATCTGACTCTTCTCTGACAGTGGATAATTTATTGATTTAATATAATAATAATGCTAATTGTGCCCATAGCACTTTCACACTTATGATACTAGTAGTATCATCTGAATCTGGGAAGTTTTTGTTTAGTTACTACACCTACTTCCTCTCTACATTATTATAATTGTTATTCTTTGTAGCTAAAAACATGGAGAATTAAAGATTAAGTAATTTATACAACATAAAGTGTCTTTGTCACCTTTGGGATATTACCTAATATTTTTGAAACTGAGATTTTCTTTCCATAAAATGGGATGATGGTTATAATATGTACTACATAGGATTGTTGTAGGGAATAAGTGAGTTTAAAACTCTGAGCAGTTCCTGACATACCTTAGACAGTCTATACACTTCAGATCTCACTATTTATTACAACCAAGCAAGGTGGATGCTAGAAGGAAGGAAAAGGATATGATGAAAGTCAATTCTCATGCAAAGATTTACCATACAAAAGTGCATCTTTTAGGAATTAAATCAGTGTTTTCAATATTTTGGTCCTTATTTCCTAGGTTTCCAGTGGCTACTCCATTTGTTGAACCAATGGCATTTATTGTTTTAGAGTGAGGATAGGTATATAGAACAAGGAGGTCTTTTGTTCTTTGAATCCTCAGGCTCACATTTTTAAATCAATTGCAGGTTTAATCATGAAGCCACATTTTGTTTAAACAAAAAGTGTATTTTATAAATTCTGAAATCTTCCCTTTGCTTTCAAAAGGCTGGTCTTGCTTTACAAAAGTATTAGAGTATAGTATTCACAAACATCCATGGCTTAAGAAAAAAAACACTAGGAACAGCAAAATTTAGAAGGTAGAGTAGGAAAAGAGAGAACTATAGATAGGAATGCCATGACTCACCTACTTGGTTATTCGTGCCCTTGGGAAAGGGATTGAGGAATGTTGTGAGCTCCTTAGTAAAGTCAGGCATGTGGACCAGCATGGCACTAGAAAGTCTCTAGGCAGAAGAGCCATGTCTGAAGACTGCTTCAAAGAATTTTACATACTGTGGCATGGTGAAGAAAACTGACTGATAGTCCTTGAGTCTCCCACCAGGGTCTCATTCTTGCTGTCTGGAGGTCATTTCAATTTCCACTGTAGCACAGGAAGGTGAATCTAAAACAAAGCTTGGCTCTATCAGCAAGTTGAGGAGCCAGAAATCAGTTTTAGGGGAAACCAGGACTACTAGAATTGTAGAGCAGACTACTGAGAAGGAAGTGTTCCAGTTAGCCAAGGAGTTCCATTGCATCTTTGGTTCACTGTCCACATCCAAGTATACTGCTGGACAAAAGAGTCTCAGAATGTAAGAAAAATGACCTTTTCTGTCACAGTATTTGTTACCCTCTTATGCCATCTTAGGTGACTTGTTTAAAGGGCCCTTCCTTCTTCTTCCAGATTCCTGTACAACTCCATTGCTCACCAACATGCATGCCCTAACCCATCCCCAAAGCCTTTTAGCTAATCAGGAAAGATTGTGAACCTTTGATCTGGACAAATGCCAGGTGAGGGGCAGGTACAACTGCATCAGGGATATAAGGAGGAGCCACTGTCAGCCATTTTGTGCCTGTGTGCTTGCTTAGCAGGAGTGAGTACATGCTTGAACCCTCTTGATCAAGAGAAAATTGACTTGTCAAGATTTTCTGTCTCTCATGTGTCTGTTTTTGACACCAGAGGGTTATCAATTCCAACAAGAGGAAAGGACAATTATGAAAGAACTCTGAGTTGAAAATGTCCTGGAGCTTACAAAGTTCTGGGAATTATTTGAAATCCTCAAAACCAAAATTAAAAGATCATGATGAATATATGGTACATTTTTAGAGACTTCCCCTTTAAAGTTGGGCTAAATGACCACTAAGTACAATTGGATCACCCTAAAAAATCTGGAAAAATGTAGCATCACAGAGCTCAAAGCCACAAAAAACATCCAATCAAAGATTACTGCTAAGTGAGGAAACAGGAAATGTGATCCATAACTTGGAGAAAAGTCAGTCAATAGAATAGACTAAAAAGAAAATAGATGTCAAAATTAATTAAGATACATGAGATTTAAATAGTAAAAGACAAATATATACATAAATATGCATGTGTATATACACATGAACATAGATACATGAATACAGGTAAAATAAAGCATAAAGTGATGACATAAATGGAAAACATAAACAGACTCAAATGGAACTTTATAAAATAAAATATCCCAAATAAAAGCTGTGGATGACATAATCAGCAGGCATAGATACCACAGAAGACAGTATCACTGAATATGAAGACATATGATAGGAAATATCCAAAATGAAGCACAGAAAATAAAAGGCTGAAAATTTTTTCTTCAGTAACCTATGAGACAAGTAAAATTATTTAACATATGTGCAATTAGAATTTCATAAGGCAAAGAGGAGCATGATATTCCAAGAAGTAATTGCAAAATTGTCCAAATTTGATTTTTTAAAAAACTGTAAACCCACAAACACAAAAAGCAAAAAGAAATCCAAGTAAAATAAATGTAAATAAAACCTTGCTAACAGCTAAAACATTGTTTTGAAAGGTACTCTTAAAAATAACCAAAACTCCAAGACATATCAATTTCACAAAAGCAAGGATAAAAAGCACATCGAAATTAAGAGATTTAGCTGGGGATGTAATTCGGTGGTAGAGCGCTTGCCTTGCATGTGCAAAGCCTTAGGTCAATCACCAGCACTGAAAAAGCAATTTTAAAGGAAGTTATGTAAATCCAAGGAAAATGATTTAGTTCTCTAAAATGTTGGTAGAAAAAAAGGTATTAAAGTTCCATGTCTAACAAAATATCCTTAAAATAAAGTGAGGCAAAAATTGAAAAGCTTATTGTATTATGTATGTGGAAAATCAGAAGATCTTAAATCTCCAGATAACATTTAAAAATAAAAAAATTAGAGAATTTGCACAATCTGATTTCCAGATTTATAAACTTACACTATTCAAGGATGCATAGTATTGAAAAGTAGATATATAGATCAATGAAATGGAAATAACAGCCCAGAAATAAACCAATACTTACATAACTGATAGATTTTTCAACATAGGTATCAAAAATTCATGGCGGGGGTGGGGGAAGAGTGTTTTCATCAAATTGTGCTGGAATAATTATGTACCTGAATGAGAAAAACTGAATCCCAACCCTTTCATTATACCATACATTAAAAACTAAGCAATCAAAATATATAATTAAACATAGGAACGAAAGCCATAAAACTTTTAGAAGAAAACATGGGAGAAAATCTTGATGACTTCTAGCTAGCCTAGGCAAAGAATTATTAGATGAGAGATAATCATAAGACATAGATGAAAATGTAATGAATTGGCCTTTCAAAAGATGGTAAGAAGATGAAGCATGGGAGAAAATATTTGTAAAACATATCTGACGTAAGATGTGTTTTTGGGTGTTTATACATATGTGAGTATATTATAAAGAACTTTCACAACTCAATAAAAAAACTAAAAATAAAGGATTTGGGCATTTCATAAAAGAGGATATGCAAATGGCTAACCAGCTCAAACAAATTTTCAACATTATTTATATTATGAAAATATCAACAAAAACCAACATTAAAATACCCATTAAAATGACTTAAATTGATTTAGATTTTTGGTTTTGGCAGTGCTGGGGTTTGAATCATGAGCTTCACACTTGCTAGATAGGTGCTTTACCACTTGAGCTACACATCCAGCCTAAAATGACTTAAATTGAAAAGTTTGATAATTCCCAGTGCTAGAAAAACTGGAATTCTAATATATTACTGGTAGGAAGATATATTGTCACATCCACTTTGAATAACAGTTTGTCAATTCCTTAAAAAGTTAAGTATATGCTTAACATATTATTCACTATGTCTGAAAAACCATGTATTGTGGTTGTTTTTTGTTTGCTTGCATTGCAGGGCTGATGATCCAACCCAGGTCCTTGTGGATGCAGTTGACTACTGACCTACACCCTCAACCCTATAACATGAGTATTGTATGTGTTGTGTGTGTGTGTGTGTGTGTGTGTGTGTGTGTGTGTGACAGGATCTTGCTATGAACCTTAGGTTGGCGTGCACTTGCAATTCTCTTGCCTCTGTCTCTTGAGTACTTTTATACTTATGTGTCACTGTACTGGGCTCTGTCATGTGAATTTTTGTAATATATATGCAATGTATATTGTGAAAATGTTAGCACAAAGTTATTTTATCAAAAAGAATCTACACAAGGTAAGTAAACATCTAGAAGTTATTTATTAACATTAGACAGCTGGAAAACTAAAACTTAAACTGCAATAAGATGTCATTGAAGAGGATCCAAGATGGCAACAAGGGTACAGAAGCAGACAGGGTAAGCTCCATGAATAAAAAACCTTTCTGAAATGCTGGAGCCACACTTGGTGGAAATAAAGCACCAAGGAGAATCAAAATTTTGACATCCTGAATCCCTAGCCTGTGGAAAGCTTCTCCATGCCACATTACACTGAGAAAACAGGTGGGCTGCCACCATTGCCAGACACCAGCTCCAAACCTTCTTGGGAGACATTTGGCAGAACAAACAGGAGAGCACCAAGCATCATATGGTATTCCCCCAGCTACCTCTGGGATAAACCAGCATAGCCCCCTGGGCAGACTGACATCCCCACAAAAAAAAACCCTGAACAATAAACAACGAACTGAATAGTAGCACAAAACTGAAGGGGCAGGAACTCTGAAAGTGCACTGGAGAAGGGGGTAAGGGCAAGGAGCTGATCTCTGCATGAACTTTTAGTAAACAAATGACTGGAATGGCAGGCGGGCTGACAGTGGGTGGTAATAAGCCACTGCCTGAAATAGGGCAGGTAGCAGTCCAAAAAGTTCATCTCCTGAGCTAGTAAGCAACACTCAAAGCCAAATGGCTCTGCAAAATTGAAAAACAGACACCAAACCATCACAACAGGCTGACAGAAGGGGGCCTGCTGACAGATCACTGACCTTGCCGCAGAGAAAGGGAGTGAGGCAAAGAAACAAGCCCCCAGTAAAAAAGCACAGCAAAAACCCAACTCCAGGCAGGACAGTTGGTGGGCTACAGAGCCGATTCCAGAACCTGAGGACAACGTACAAACTTAAACTGCCACACCTCACTGAGGGAGGAGGTCAGCTGCCACTGAAAGACAGAAGAAAAAAAGAAAGTAAGAACACTACTGAACCATCTGACAAGACTACAACAGAGCTTTGTCTTAAATACCAACACCAGGACTGGATGCTGGAGGAGTAACAGTAGAACTTAAACTAAGACTGAAATTCTTTTGTTCCTGAACCTGGAGTTTTTTTGTTGTTGTTTTGTTTCTTGTTTGTTTGTTCATCTGTTCCCATTGATTTCTTTTTCTTCTTTTTTTTTGGTGTTGTTAGTTTTATTATTGTGAATTATTTAACACTAAATTATACCCAGTCTAGGGACATAAATAGCACACACACACTTAGCTAAAAACCCAATACAGCCACAAAACAAAATTAAAACAAGGGAAAGAAAACAGGTGACTGAAACCACAAACTAGCCTATCCAGAACATAGTTGCACAGTACCAAGTGGAGCAATGGGAAGAAGAAAAAAGGATGGAAACCATTTTCCCTTCCAAAATAATTTAATACAGGATTCAGAGGGAAAAGAAGAAAACAGATACCCAGTTCCAGACTGCAACAAAACAAAGATAAATGATGCCAAGGAACCCAATTATACCCACAAGAACAACCTCAAAGAAGAAATCCTGCAAGTAAGCACTGAGAATTTCATGGAGATGTTACTAGACATGGTTAACCAAAACGTACAAGAGGCATTCAAGAAATTTTAAGACACCAAAAAGAAAGAATTTGAGAAGACACAAAACAAATAAATGAACTCATAGAAGCCCTAAATAAAAACCAAAGTGAAACAGAGAACACTATAAATAGAGAGATAAATGAATTAAAGATGAAACTAGACAATATTAAAGAGGAAGTAACCCATGATATGGAAAACCTCCAAAAAAAGAATGAAACAGAATCACAAAATACAATGGAAGGCCACTCCAGCAGATGAGAACAAGTGGAAGACAGAATCTCAGAACTTGAAGATAAAATGGAAATTAAAGGAAAAACTGAACAGTTATTAGTCAAACAACTCAAGATTTGCGAAAGGAATATGCAAGAACTCACCAACTCCATCAAAACACAAAACCTGAGAATGATGAGGATTGAAGAAGGAGAAGAGGTGCAAGCAAAAGGAATGCAGAACACATTCAACAAAATAATAGCAGAAAATTTCCCAAATCTAGAGGAAACAATGCAAATTCAGGTATAGGAAACCTCCAGGACACCAAACAGACTTGACCAAAATAGAACTAACCCATGACATATTATCATTAAAACAACAAGCACAGAGAACAGAGAAAGAATATTGAAGGCTGTAAAAGAGAAAAAACAAATAACACACAAAGGTAAATCCATCAATATCACAGCAGATTTCTCAATGGAAACCTTAAAAACAAGAGGGCATGGAGTGAGGTACTCCGAGCACTGAATGAAAATAACATCAACCCTAGGATACTCTACCCAGCAAAACTAGCATTCAAAGTAGATGGAGCAATAAAAGTATTTCATAATAAGCAGAAACTAAAACAATATATGACCACCAAGCCACCACTACAAAAGATTCTTCAAGGAATTCTGCACACAGAAAGTGAAAGCAAGCAAAACCATGAGAGGACAGGCAGTACCAAACCACAGGAGAAGAAAAGACAAGAAAGTAGAGAGTAACATTGATTCAGCTGCACACAATAAAATCCTTAACAAAAACAACTAAATGACAGGAATCACCACATACCTATCAATATTAACACTGAATGTTAATGGACTGAACTCCCCATCAAAATTCACTGTTTGGCAAACTGCAAACTGGATTACAAAGGAAGATCCAACAGTCTGTTATTTACAGAAGACCCATCTCATTGACAGAAACAAGCACTGGCTGAGGGTGAAAGGCTGGAAGAAGTTTTACCAAGCCAATGGTCCCTGAAAACAGAAAACAGTAGCAATACTTATCTCAGATAAAGTAGACTTCAAACTTACATTGATCAAATGAGATAAAGAAAGACACTTTATACTAATAAAATGAGAAATACACCAAACGGAAATTTCAATTATCAACCTATATGCACCGAGTGTCAGAGCACCTAATTTCATCAAACATACTCTGCAGGACCTATAAGCATATATAGACTCCAACACAGTGGTAGTGGGAGACTTTAATACCCCCCCATCACCAAAAGATAGGTCATCCAAACAAAAAATCAATAAAGAAATCCTAGAATTAAATCATACCACAGATTAAATGGACCTAGCCAATGTCTATAGAATATTGCATCCAACTTCCGTACAATATACATTCTTCAGAGCAGCCCATGGAACTTTCTCCAAAATTCATCATATCTTAGGGCACACAGGAAGCCTCAGCAAATATAAGAAAATAGAAATAATCCCATGCATTCTGTCTGATCATAACGCATTAAAACTATAACTCAACAACAAAAACAACAGGAGAAAATACGTAAACAATTGGAAACTGAACAACACATTGCTCAATGATCAGTGGGTCATTGATGAAATAAAAAAGGAAATTAAAAGGTTCCTGGAAGTTTATGAAAATGAAAACATGACCTATCAGAACCTACGGGACACAGCAAAGGCATTCCTAAGAGGAAAGTTTATGGCCATGAATGCATTTATTAAAAGGACAGAGAGATCTCAAATCAATGACCTAATGCTACATCTCAAACTCCTAGGAAAACAAGAACAAGCAAATCCCAAAACAAGCAGAAGGAGAGAAATAATTTTAAAAAGTGCTGAAATTAATGAAATAGAAACAACAACAACAAAAAAACCATACAAAGAATCAAGGAAACAAAAAAGCTGGTTCTTTGAAAAAATAAACAAGATTAACAGACTCCTGGCAAATCTGACTAAAATGAGGAGAGAAAAAACCCGAATCAGTAAAATCAGAAATGCAAAAAGGGAGATAACAACAAACAACATAGAAATCCAGGGAATCATCAGAGACTACTTTGAGAACCTATGTTCCAATAAACTTGAAAATATTGAAGAAATGAACAACTTTCTAGATAATTATGATGAACCAAAATTGAATGGAGAGGATATTAATCACCTGAATAAATGTATAACATGAAATGAAATTGAAGCAGCATAAAGAGTCTCCCAAAAAAGAAAAATCCTGATGAAGTCTCTGCCTAATTCTACCAGACCTTTAAAGAACTAATACCAACTCTCTTTAAACTCTTCTATGAAATAGAAAAGGAAGGAACACAGCCTCACTCATTTTATGAAGCCAGTATTACACTCATCCCAAAACCAGGCAAAGACACTTCCAAAAGGAGAACTATACGCCAATCTCCTTAATGAACATCAATGCAAAATTTCTCAATAAAATAATGGCAAGCTGAATTCAACAACACATCAGAAAGATCATTCACCATGACCAAGTCGGCTTCATCTCAGGGATGCAGGGGTGGTTCAATATAAGCAAACCTATAAAAGTAATACAGCACATTAATAGAAGCAAAGACCAAAACCACTTGATCATCTCAGTAGATGCAGAAAAAGCTTTTGACAAGATTCAACACCACTTCATGTTAAAAACTTAAAGAAAACTAGGAATAGAAAGAATGTTCCCCAAAACTGTAAAGACTCCATATGAAAAACCTATAGCCAACATCATACTTAACAGAGAAAACCTGAAACCATTTCCCCTAAAATAAGGAATGAGACAAGGGTGCCCACTATCCCCACTCCTATTCAACATAGTACTGGAATTCCTAGCCAGAGCAATTAGGCAAGAAGAAGAAATAAAAGGAATACAAATAGGTAAAAAAACTGTCAAAATATCCCTATTTGCAGATGATATAATCCTATAATTTAAAGACCCAAAAATCTCTACCCAAAAACTCCTAAACACCATAAATAACTACAGCAAGGTGGCAGGATACAAAATCAACTTACAAAAATCATTAGCTTTTCTATACACCAACAATGAACAAACTGAGAGGGAATATGTAGAAACTAATCCATTTACAATTGCCTTAAAAAAAATCAAATACCTAGGAATAAACTTAACAAAGGATGTGAATGATTTCTACAAGGAGAAGTACAAATGCATGAAGAAAGAGAACGAGGAAGACTACAGAAGGTGACCCGTGCTCATGGATTGATAGAATCAACACAGTAAAAATGGCTATACTACCAAAAGCAATCTACATGTTGAATGCAATTCCCATCAAAATCCCAATGACATTCATCACAGGGATTGAAAAATCTACCCTAAAGCTCATTTGGAAACACAAGAAACTGGGAATAGCCCAGGCAATACTCAGCAAAAAGAGCAATGCTGGAGGTATCATGATACCCGACTTCAAACTATATTGCAAAGCAATAGCAATAAAAACAGCATGGTACTGGCACAAAAACAGACATGAAGACCAGTGGAACAGAATTGAGGACCTGGATATGAACCCACACAGCTATGCCCACCTTAGTTTTGACCAAGGCACCAAAAACATATGATGGAGAAAAAACAGCCTCTTCAACAATGTTGTGGGGAAAAGTGGCTTTTTGCCTGCAAAAACTGAAACTAGATCCATGTTTATCACCCTGTACTAGTATCAACTCAAAATGGATCAAGGGCCTTAATATCAGACCCAAAACTCTGAAGTTAGTACAGGAAAGAGCAGGGAATGCTCTGGAATTAATAGGCATAGGCAAGGACATCCTCAATAGAACTCCAGCAGCTCAGCAACTAAGAGAAAGAGTGGACAAATGGGACAAATTAAAAAGCTTCTGCACAACAAAAGAAATGGTCTCCAAACTGAAGAGACCACCCACAGAGTGGGAGAAAATATTTGCTAGGTATACATCAAACGAAGGACTGATAACCAGAATATATAGGGAGCTCAAATGACTAAACTCCCCCAAAATCAATGAACCAATAAAGATATGGGTAAATGAACAAAACAGAACTTTTTCAAAAGAAGAAATTTGAATGGCTAAACAACATATGAAAAACTGCTCACCATGTCTGGCCATAAAGGAAATGCAAATCAAAACCACACTGATTCCACCTCACCCCTTTTAGAATAGCTATCATCAAAAATTCCACCAACAACAGGTGTTGGCAAGGATGTGGGGAAAAAGGAACCCTCATACACTGCTGGTAGGAATGCAAGCTAGTCCAACCACTCTGGAAAACAATATGGAAACTTCTTAAAAAACTAAACAGAGATCTTCCATATGATCCAGCAATCCCACTTCTAGGGATATACCCAAAGGAATGCGACACAGGTTACTTCAGAGGCATCTGCACACCTGTGTTTATTGCAGTGGTATTCACAATAGCCAAGTTATAAACAGCCGAGATGTCCCATTACTGATGAATGGATTAAGAAAATGTCATATTTTTATACAATATTTTACTCAGCCATGAAGAAGAATGCAATCTTATCATTTGCCAGTAAATGAGTGGAACTGGAGAACATCATCTTGAGCAAGGTTAGCCAGGCTCAAAAAACCAAAAATAGTTATGTTCTCCCTCATATGTGGACTTTAGATCTAGGGCAAATGCAGCAATGTTGTTGAACTTGGTGCTAAGAGAAGAGCACATATGGGAGGAATGGGGATGGGTAGGAAACCCAAAACTTAAAAATGTTTGATGTCCCCACTGCAGAGGAGCTAGTACAGCAACCTTAAAACAATAGAGGTCAATATGGGAAGGTGGCTTTGAAGTAGTGAAGAGGTCAGGTAGAGAGGAATCAATTCGCATTGTAATACATTTGTGCATGGAAGCAATGCTAGGAATCTCTCTATATAGCTATCCTTATCTCAACTAGCAAAAACACTATGTCTTTCTTATTATTGCTTATGTCTTCTCTTGAACAAAATTGGAGAAAAGGGCAGAACAGCCTCTGCCTGGAAGCAAGGGGGGTGGTGGGGAGATGAAGGGGGTAGAGGGGGACAGGGGGATGAAATGGCCCAAACAATATATGCACATATGAATAAATGAATAAAGATGAAAAAATATTTAATATTCAAATAAATATATGTGACTTATACAAAAAAAGATGTCAATATTTACCTACCAGAGTACCTAAAATAAAAAAATTGTGAAGCTCTCAAATTATAATATGATTTGAGACAAAGATTTGGGGAATGGAATCATATTTTGTTGAGGGCTGTGTAGAATGGCATAGTCACTCTAAAAAAGCATTTTTGCAATTTCTTATAAGGTTACACATGCAATTACCATAGGACACATTGATTTCATTCTTGGGCATTTATTTTGGAAAAGTGAAAACTTTATGTTCACACAAAAACCCCTACATGAATGGACATAACAGCTTTATTCATAATAAGGAAAACCCGGAAAGAGCCCAGTTTTTCTTCAACAGGTGAATGGCAGAATGAGCTGTGGTGCACACCTCCTCAGTAATGCTTTTCATCAATTTAAAAGGAAATGTACTATTAATACTTACAGCATCCTGGGTCAATTTCCAGGGAATTACACTGAGTGAAAAAGTCAAGCCCCACAGGTTATACACTATATGATTCCAAATTTAAAATTTTTGAAATTTAAAAATTTTAGAAAAAAAGAACAGAGTAGTGATTGGCAGGGGATAGTGACAATGAGGAGTGGGCAAAAGAGAAAGAATGTGCAAAATGAGGAGTACTTGTGATGAAATGGCTTAGTTTCTTCACTGTGCTGGTTAATATATGAACTACAAGTATGACAAAATAGTACTGAAATAAATCCACAAACATACATTCAAATTAGTACAAATGAAACTGGCAAATCTGAATTAAGATGGGTATATTGTATCAATATCAAAATTTTGGTTATGATGTTGTACTCTAACTTTCAAAATATTACTATTATGGTCCTGATATTATTAGAATACTCAAGTATGCCATGCAACAGAATGCTATTCAGCCACAGGGAGAATTGAATCCTGTCACTTGTGACAACATGAAACTGGAATACACGTGAAATGAAATAAGCCAGGCAGAGCCAGGCATGACAAATAAGTCTCTGAAACATATCAAGTCCCAATATGTATTAACAAATATCAGTCCATTTCTAACTTAGAAACTTAAATAACACAAAGGAAATGCTTTGAGATGATGGCTGTTATATTCAGAAAATTTAGAATAGTTTTATAATGGATATATGTAGAACAGGCTTTGTTTCCTACCTTGAGGGAATAGTTAAGAAAAGAAGTAATAGTCTGGATCCACCAGAGTCAGATCCCAGAACTATTTTAACCTTGTCAAGTTTCTGTACTTTCTGTTGTTTGGTGCTTGGGGTAGACAGTAAGGGTTGGAGAGAACCAAAACGCAAACTTCTTGTTTGGTTCTCTTTCGCCAGCAGCCTCTGATCACACACATGCATTTCCTCCCTCCTTCAGCACACTGCAGTCAACCTGTAAGAATCAGCACCACTAATAGTCACAAACTGAGAAATCTGGGTCATGTTGGAGTTGATTTTTAAAGAAGAAGAAACTTTGGATTATATGTATGATTTAGGGGAGATGATTTAAAGAAAGGCAGGAATCCCAGAGACTATAAGATAAATAGATATAATTGATTATGCAACATATCTTAAATGTATGACAAAACATAAAGTCATAAATAAAATCAGAATGTGCATAATAAATTGGGAAAGAACATTTATAATACATGACACAAAAATAATTAATATCTATAATGTGCTTGCAAAGTAAGAAAAAGACAACCAAATAGAAAAGGTAGCAAAAATATTGACAATTTATACAGCTGAAAAAGAGATTATGATTCCGCTATTATAGAAAAAGCATTTTTTTAAAAAAGCACTCCATGAGTGGTTTACGAAAATGGAGAGAAATGTGAAACTTGACCCCCTTGACAGGCTTTTTATATCAGTTATGAAAGGAATGAGTAGAGGGTCATGGGATGGAGGACCAGGAGTCCATGAAAAGTTTGGATAGAACTTTTAGGCATGTGTGTGGTCCCCTTGTGAACTACGGAAGTACAGACTAAACATGAATGTGCATCCTTGCTCTCATCCAAGCTCCATCAGCTCTCACCTGCTCTGCTGCAGGAAACTTCTCTCTGATTTCCCTCTTCCATCCTTGCCTCTGCACTCCATGTGCCACGTAGTGGCCAGAGAAATTCTTTGAGTTCAGTCAGGTCATGAGCCTCCCTGATCAGGCTTGTCTGCAGCTTTCCAGCTCACACAGAGCAAGAGCTCTGTCCCCTGTAACTTCTCTGCCTTCACATCCTAAGACCCTCCCTTTTCCCTCAGGAACTCCAGCCTCACTGCTCTCCTTGCTATTTTCTAAACATCCTGAACAAGCTTTAGGTCTTGCTGCCCCCTTTGCTTAGACAGCCCCATCTTCCCACACTCACTTCCCCACCATTGCACAAATGACACCTCATCAGAGAGATTTCCCTGATGGACCTATTTAAAGTAATATCTTTATTCTCTAACATGTACACACTTTATTTTTCTGCATAGCATCTACTAACACCTGCCATATAACTAGACTTGAAGACTAGTGTTGAGAACATAGACTGTCACATATAGGCACTCAAAAATTATTTGCTGAGTGATTAATGAACTAATGAATGAATGAATGAAATGTGTGGACAAGAATCGTCACCATAATATTACCAGTGAGTTGTTTTGGATACTTTTCATTTCTTCCTTATAATTTGCTCTATTGTTTGAAGAAGCTACAGACTTCTTCAATGTTTTATTCTTATTCAGAAATCAGAGGATTTGATGAGTCTGTGGTAAATTTATAGGAAGAAGGACTCTTAAAAATGCACAGACTGCTTTTCCTTTTCATCTCACAGATGTAGGATATTTATACTCTGAAACTTTTGATGATGAAGGAAAGAATTTAAGTATTCTTATTAGGACTGGGGACGTAGCTCAGAAATAGAGCACATGCTTAGCATATAGTAGGTTCTGGGTTTAATCCCTACTATCCAAGAATGCTTGTAGATATTCTGATGAAAGCATTAACAATGTTCTTAGATACAGTAAATTATTTAGCCCACTTACCACGTTATTTAGGATTTATAGCTATATAAGCTATTTATTTGGTTGGAAAAATCCATTTATTTGGTTGGAAAAATCCATTTCAACCATTTGATAGTTTTATCAAGCATCTTTCAGCATTTATATAAGAAGCAATGACAGCCTGCTCTTTTCCATTAATCAGAACTTTAAAAGCTTATTGAAAATGCACTTCTACACATGATAAGCCATTCAAAGCTAGCGTGCAGAACTACAATTAATGCTGTTAATAATGGCTTTCCAGGAAAAGAATTTAATGACTGTGCAGAATCAAGACATCCAAATAAAGTGTCATTGTGTTTATTATTTCATTGTTTTCTTTGTCAGCATTTGAAAAACAGGCAGAAAAATTGGTCTTAATGTTAAATACTATTACCTTTAAAAGCACAACTCCAAAAAGATATTCATTCATTCCAATGTGCCACAATGTTCATTAAATGGAGTCCACAGGGAGGCAGGGACAGTATTTCAACTCAAGGTTTCTCTGTCTCTCTTACTCCCTTCCTTCTTCTTCATATTCTTCTTGTTTTTTCATCTCTCTCTCTCTCTCTCTCTCTCTCTCTCTCTCTCTCTCTTTCTCTCTCTCTCTCTCTCTCTCTCTCTCTCTCTCTCTCTCTCTCTCTCTCTCTCTCTCTCTCTCACACACACACACACACACACACACACTTTCTCTTCCTTGTTTTCCCTCCCCTGCCCACCTTTTTCTCTTTTCCTCCTTCCCTTCCTTCTACCTTGGGCTGCCAGAGAGAGGTATCAGGCCTTTCTTACACACTTATGTGTATCATTAATAACACTGTATGGATGTAGAGTATAGATAGACAGACAAGGTTTGAGGCAGTGACAGTGGGCAAGGACTTACAATGTTCTAGGTGCAGAGCTAAGCCCATTATAAGTTCAATCTTGATGACTCTATGCAACAATCCAAAGAAATAAGTACATTTTCTGGGAAAGGGAACCAAGGTACAAAACTGCCACTCAGGCAGAACCAGAACCCTACATGGTAGAAAAATCTCTGAGCCATGAATACTTAGCTTGAGATCTTGCTCTTCCAGTGGTCAGCAGTATGGTTCTGGGGAGTCATCCCACCTCTTCTAATCTCACTGCCCCCTTGATAAAATTTTGAGTTCAGATTAGTCACCTGTGAAAACATTTTCTAGTTCTGATGTCATGTGATTATATGATTCCAATTTTAGCACCAGTAAATCCTCATAATCTTACTACTCAAAGGTATGCTATCTTCTTGGATTTATAAGGTTTTTTTTAACAGTGAATCCTGAATAATTCTTCATATATCTTGAAATAGGCAAAGTACACTATGTGTAGTCATTAATAAATGACATGATTCATCACCAAGTGTTACCTTAGCTGGAGAGACAGGATGGAGTCTAGGTGTTTGTGGATCAGGTTGTCTTTCAAGACATTCTGAGTTTCCAATGGGTCAGGCTACTCATTAACAATAGATTAAAAAGTCTCTTGGAACATTAATAGCCTATGGAGTATGGTTTGGAAAACATATCAATATTTGGCAATTTGATTTTAAATTATTTTTATAGGCATATATCTAAATAGTCATTACAGAAAATAAATTGCATTTACCTAATTCTTCATTTCACTGAAATGTGTTGTTAATGAACAAAGGAAAAAATGAACCTTTTGGGAATATGCTGTAATAATAGCATGACATTTTCCTTTATTTCTAAACCACATAGATGAACAAGAAGAAAAGAACAGAGAATACTTAAAACAATCAACAAAAACTTAA
The DNA here is from genome assembly GCF_047511655.1 of Castor canadensis. Taxonomy (NCBI): domain Eukaryota; kingdom Metazoa; phylum Chordata; class Mammalia; order Rodentia; family Castoridae; genus Castor; species Castor canadensis. The sequence goes on from NC_133394.1 coordinate 61,361,695, forward strand.
ATGACTGAATATGTCCATACTTATCAATTACCAATCTGAAAGTAACTGGGTTAAATTCTCCAAATAAAAAATACAGGCTGATTATGTTAAAGAAAAAATTAGGCTTAGAAATATGCTGTCTATAGTTCACTTCAGTGCAAATACACATAGAATGAAAGTAAAGGAGGGAAAAAGGTATTCCATTCAAATGGAATCCAAAAGCAGTCAAGAGAAGCTGTAAAAGTATTAGATAAAGTAGACTTTAAAGGAAAATTTGTAAATGGAGACAAGAGAGTCACTGTATAATGATAAAAGCATCAATGAAATGAGAGAAAATAACAATTATAAGAGTGTATGCACACAGTGCTGAAGCAACCAAATTATATAAAACAAACATTATTGGATATAAAAGGGGACATGGACTCCAATATTAATAGTTGAGGACTTCAAAATTCCACTTTCAACAAAGAAAGATCAAATATCCAGATCAAAAAGTCAACAAAGAAATATCAGAGTTAATCAATATCAGGCTAAATTGACCTAATGGACATTTACAAAATATTTTAACTAAAGACTTAGAATATACATTCATTCTTCTCATCAGCACATAGGACATTCTCCAGAATATGTTAGGACACAAAACAAGTGTCAAATAACTCAAAGAAACTGAAATCATACTGAGCTAAAACTAGAAGTCAACAAGGAAAATCAGAAATGGTATGGCAAGTTAACAATGTACTCTTGAACCCCAATGGGTCAATAAAGAAATCAAAAGATAAAATTTAAAATTTCTTGAAAACAAAAAGAAAATGGAAACACAACCAATGCATGGAATATAGCAATATCAGTATAAAGAGGGAAGTTTTTACCAAGCAGTGCCTACATCCAAAATATTTTCAATAAACAGTGCTGCAATAAACATCAGAGTGCAAGTGTCTCTCTTGTAATCCTGACTTACATTCCCTTCATTGTATCCCTACGAGCAGCATTGTAGGATCATATGGTAGTTCTATTTTTAGTTTTTTGAGGATCATCTACACTGTTTTTGTTTATTGCAGCCCTGTTCACAATAGCCAAGCTATGGAAACAACACAGATGCCCTACAATGGACAAATGCGTTAAGAAAATGTGCTATCTCTCTCTATATATATCTATATCTTCATATCACTATCTATCTGTCTATCTACTTATCTCTCTAATATATCTAAAGTAGTTTTATTCAGCCATAAGGAAAAATGATACCATATGTTTTGAAAGTAAATGGATGCAACTGTAGGATATCATGTTAAGTGAAGTAAGACAGGCTCAGAAAGACAAGGGCAGCATGTTTTCTCTCATATGTCTCACAAAGAGCAATAAGATAAGAAAAAGAAATAAAGGGCATCCAGGTAGGAAAATAAGAAGTCAAATCATCCCTCTTCATAGAAAACATAATTTTACATATAGAAAACCCTGAAGACCCTATAAAACCTTTAGAACTATTAAAGAATTCAATAAAGTCCTAGGATACAAAACTCAACATACAGCATTCAGGAATATTTTTATACATCTAGAATAAAATTTCTGGGAAAGAAAACAAGAAGACAAGCCCACTTACAATAGGTTCAAAAAATTATGATGCCTAGGGATAAGTTTATCCCAAGAAGTGTGAATAATCTACAATGAAAAACTGGAAGAGTTACTATCATTAAAATGTTCATACTAGCCAGGTGATCTGCAGATTCAATTTCAGTCAAAATGGCAATGGTGTGCCTCACATAAAATAGACCTGTTGAAACTATTCCAGGAATGGGGAGGAGGAAATAAAGGAGACTGATGGAAGGGGTAAATTCAACATTTATATATTGTAAGAACTTTTGTAAATGTCACAATGTACCTCCAGTACAACAATAACAAAAAAAACTCTAAAATTCATATATAACTAAAAAAATATCCTAAAGAACAAAAGCAATCCTGAAGAAAAGAAACAAAGCTGGAGGCATCATAATACCTGATACCAAAACTCACTATTTACTATAGCAATTAAAACAGGATGGTACTGCATAAAAACAGACTCACAGATGAACGAATCAGAATACAGAACCCAGAAGTCACACTTCTACAGTCAAATGATCCTAACAAGGCAGCAAAAAGTTCATTTGAGAAATGACCATTGTGTTAATAAATGGAGCTGGGCAAACTAGGTATGCATATGTAGAATAAAGGAGCAAGGCCTCTATCTCTAACCATATAAAAAATCAACTAAAATGGGTGAATTTAACTATGATATATTGTAAGGACTTTTGCAAATGTCACAATGTACCCCCAGTAAAATAATAATATAATAAAAAAATTTTAAAAATCAACTCCAAATGCATCAAAGATCTAAACTTAATCTCTGATAATAACATAAAAGAAAAAAAAATAGAGGAAATGCTCTCTGTCATTGATTCATTGGGTAAGACTCCAAAACACAGGAAAGAAAATAAATGCAAAACAGACAAATGGGTGGTTATCAAACTGAGACATGCTATGCAGCAAAGGCAACTATAACAAAGTAAAGAAAAAGACAACTGTGGAATCTGAGAAAATGTTTACAGATGATTCTTCTAATAAGATTAATATTCAAAAAATAGAAGAAATTTAAAAAATTCAACAATAGAAACAAATGATCTGAAAAGTCTATATATTTTCAAGGAAAAATTCAAATTGCCAACCAGTACATGAAAAAAATGCTCAATGTCACTAGTCATCAGGGAAATGAAAGTCAAAATCATAATTAAATCAACTCATCCCGTTTAGAAAGGCCATAATAAAAGACAAAAACCATTAAATGTCTCTGAGGTTCTCTTATACATTATTGATGGCAATGTAAATTAGTAAAGCCATTATAGAAAACAGTATGGTTGTTCTTCAAAAAGTTTAAATTAGAATTACTATATGATCCACCTACCCCCTTACTGAGTATATCTCCAGAGGAAATGAAATCAGTATATTAATCATATATCTGCACGCTCATGTTTATTGTAGCAGTATTCACAATTGCTTTGATATGGAGTCAATAAGGTGTCCACTTTTGAATGGATGAATGAATTGAAAAAATGTGTTGCAGATACACAATAGAATATATTCACCCATAGCAAAGAATGAAATTCTGTCATTTCCTGGATATAACTGGAGGACATGATATTAAATAAAGTAAGTCAGGTACAGAAAGACATGTCCTGCATGAGCTCACTTGTGTGTACAAGCTGAAAATGTTCTCATAGAAGCAGAAAGTAAAATAGTGGCAACAAGAGAATGGGTAAGAGGAGCAGAGACAGAGGGAGGTTGGGTAAAATGCAGTTATATTGTGTGAATAAGTTTTGCTGTTCTACAGTGCAGTAGGGTGACTACAGTTCAAAATAATTCATCATACATTTTACAAAGAACCAGAAGAGAGGAGTCTGAAGGCTCTCAACAGAAAGAAATGGTAAATGCTTTAGGAGAAGGACATGCTAACTGCCCTTTTTTGAATATTACACATTGCATACATGTATCAAATTGTCAATTGTATCCCATAAATACGTACAAATATTATGTGTCAATTAAAAATAATATAAATTCCTCCAAGGAACTTGGAACAATGTTAAGTAAATATCTTTAAAATGTTTAAATAAAGTTCCATAGTATATATTGAAATATCTGGAATATACATCTTTTGCAACTTTTTTCTTATGGGTTATATTCTCAGGATAGAATTGCAGATCAAAATTATATGTACTTTTAATTAAACAAACACTAGAAGATTGTTTTCCAAAAGTGTTACACTAAGGAATAGTTCCTCAAAGAATATACAAAAGTGATTGTGTGGACCTATTCTCACCAGTAGTGGAGTATGGTTTAATTTTTATTAGGCTAAATGTAATAAAGTACCTTCTTCCTAATTCATTCTATTTCTATTTTATTAGTGCTTTTTTTAGAAATGGCAGCTAAATTTTGTTATATGCTTTTGAGTTTCTATTGTTAATATTTTTTCTGTATTTAATTGTTATGTGATGTATTATGTTGCTGTACTTTCATTTCTCTAATAGAATTACACTTAGAATCTAAACTCAAGGTTGTTAAAACTGTTTAACACAGCTTGATAGATGAGATTTGTTTTTTGGTGTTATTTTATTTTGTTTTGATGCTTATGCATGTGTCAGTTTCATAATATTAATTTGAAAGTATTTACTCTTTTGCTGAGGTCTAGAATAGCTTAAATCACATTGCAATTACCCGTTCATAAATGTTTAGGTAAAAATTAGTTGGGAACGTATCTGCTACTGGTGATTTATTCAATAAAAAATTTTGCTTCTTTTTTTGGTGGTATTGGAGTTTGAAGTCAGAGCTTTGTGCTTGCTAGGCAGGTGCTTCACCCTGTGAGTCACCCTTTTCTCTCTGGTTATTTTGGAGATAAAAATCTTTCTTTTTTTTTGCTTTGACCAGACTGGACTGTAAGTATCCTATTTACACTTCCTGTTTTAGATGGGATGAGAGGTGCATACCAACATGCTTATCTTTTGTCATTGACTTGCGGGGGGGCATCTCATGACCTTTTATGCTCCAACTGTCCTGGAACCTTGATCCTCCTAATCTCAGCCTCCCAAATAGGATTACAGGTATGAATCATGCACCAAGCTCCAATAACAAGTTTTAAGCAACTTCCTAGTCTCTTCTTTAGTAATAAATATATTGCTGTTTTCTATTACTTAAATTAATTGTGAACATTTATGCATTTCAAGGAAACCACACAGTTACTATAGATTTTCAAATTTACTGCAATGAAATTTAATGTATTATTTTCTTATAATTCTTTTACTGTCTTACATTTATCATTGTTTCATTTTTTCATTCCTCATTCCAAGTTTTGGACATTTTGATGTGTCTCTTTTTTCTTTCTTTAATAAGAAAAAAGATTTTCTTATTCAGTTGATTTTTTAAATAATAAATATGTCTGTCCTTCTACAGTTTTTGTTTTTATTTCCTTGCTTCCAACTTCTACTTTCATAAATTGTTTTCTTTTTTAATGATTTATTGTATTTTAAGATGACTATTAAAGTCTCTAACATTTATTTTCTCTTTTAATAATGATTTAAGGCTATAAGTTTTCCTTTGAGTGCAGCTTTGTGTCCTCTAGTGTTTATTTATCTTGATTTTTTAAATACAAATATATATATTTTTGGTGGAGCTGGGGTTTGAACTCAGGGCCTCATAGTTGCTAGGCAGGTGCTTTACCACTCGAACCACTCCACCAGTCCTTTCATGTGTTAGGTATTCTTGAGATAGGGTCTCACAAACTATTTTTTCATGGCTTTGAACCATGATCCTACTGATCTCTGCCTCTGGAGTAATGAGGATTACAATTGTCAGCAGCTGCTCCCGGCTGATGTCCATTTTCATCTGCTGGTAAACAGAAGTTTTTTTTAAACTTACAAGTAGTATAATATTTTATCTACCTTTTAATTATTTATTAGCATATTACTGTATTATAATGAGAAATAAAATGACTTGTAAACTCTCTTCTTTGAAAATATTTAAGAACACTTTTGTAACCAAGTGCATATTAAATTTTAGAAAAGTTGCATGGATTTAAATATATAAATAAATACCAATATTTGCATTCATACTAAACAACTATAAGGATAAAATCTCCTGTATATTTTAAATTGAATTTATTGATAATACTTTTCAGGTTTTTTTATCTTTACCAGGTCTTTGTGTCTGATTTGAAAAAAGACGCATTAAATCTCCCCCATACATGTATTTTTCATCAGATTTTCCTCTCCTTCCCATAGTTTTTACCTTGCATTTGTCACCTTGTGGATCAGGACATTCATTCAATGCATTTTCTTCATGTGTTGTGACATTTATCATGGCACCAGTCTTCTTATCCAGGTTAGTGCTTTTAACCTTAAGTTTTATGTCATTTGATATTAATATTGTCCTTCCACCATTATTTTTGCTTGCATTAATTTGGTGTTTTCATCTACTTCATTGTTTTCAGTTCTTCAATTATTTTAAGTAAATTTTTCTTTTTCTTTCTGTGTCTATTGAGATGATTAAATGGTTTTTGTCTTTGCTTCTATTAATGTGCTGTATTACATTTATAGTTTTGCATATGTTGAACTACCCACCCCTGCATCCCTGGGATGAAGCCGACTTTGTCATGGTGAATGATCTTTCTGATGTTGGATTAAGTTTGCCATTAATTTATTAAGGATTTTTGCATCAGTATTTATTATGGAGATTGGCTTGTAGTGGATGTGTCCTTGTCTGGTTTTGGGATGAGTGTAAGCCCCTTCTTCTGATGCTTAGAGTCAGGCACAGATTTCTCTTGTTTGTCTTTATAAATAAGTTACCAATTTATTCCACCATGGCATTCCACTTTTAACAGTCACCCCTCTTACTGCAATAAGATGAGTCCTTTAGCATACCTCAACTTGCTTATCTTCTCTGCTTCATCCCATCAGATGAGACATTTGGAATGGTCTTAATGTCAAATCTTCTCTTATCCCAATTCTATATTGTCACTCTACCCTTCAAGTTTTGTTGAGATAGTGAAATACTTTTAATTGTAAACTCATTAAGCTTTTATTTTACTGTATTTTTTATCTCAAGAATTCTTATTTAACACTATAAAAGATGCATTCTCAATCAGAGAACTATGTGTGTCTTATCTATTTTATTAATGTGTGCATATAGGCACATACTTTGCATGGGAGTGTGATGTACTAAACTATTAATGTCCCGTGGCTCAACTTGTCATAAATTTGTCAGAAGCTCTATTTCATTGAATACTTTTACCTTATTCTTTCAGGTGATAATTCTAATAGTTTGCTTTTTTTGTGGACTCCTGAAGATCTGGTTACCAATTTAGGAGTGTAGGTGGCCCTACAAGTGATAAAAATCAAAACATCTCCTGTCTACCTCCCTGGGGAACTGTGAAAAATGAGACTGACAGACTCTCTAAGCAGCAGAGAGAAACTTCCTACTCCTCTTTCTGTTTCCATATCTTCAGAAATAGGGAAGATTCAGCTTACCACATACCACTCCTTGGGCTTCGTGGTGGTCAGTCAGATTGACCACATGAATGATACTGATTTTAGATGCTTAGAGTAAACACAACTCTGAGGCTTTGCCTGGCACTCATGAAGAGCAACTTCTACCTCGAGGGTCTCTGAGTTTGATTTTCAGACCCAAGCATAGCCCATTTTGGAAAGGGCCCTACACTATCTCTTCTGCCAAGACATTTTCAGAACTCAATAGCATTCAACAATTTACCAAAACCGACTGTTGCTTGGTTCAAGATAGGCAAACAGATTAAGATAGAAATTGTTAGGAAATAAGTATTTCAAATACTATCATCTTCCCAGAATCTTCTTAGGAAATAATTATAGTTTTTCAATTTAAACAATCTATAGCTTTTCAATTTAGTTTTAATTTTATAAATGAAAGAACATATTTAAACTAAGGAAATAAACAGAAGGGCAGTATCCAGTCATGTGTACTATAGGGAATATGGGAGTTATTTTTCTTGACTGTCCATAGTCCTTCCAGTAACCCCTAATCAAGCTTGTGTGATTTCAGCCTTGATAAATTGCAATGTCAGAAATAATTCTGTCGAAAGTAACAGAAAAATCTACAATATATGGAATATATATATACATAGATGTATGTATATATGTATATAAAATGTGTTTATACATATAGCTATCTGGAGCCAAGCAAACTATAGGGAGGATAAGTATTAAGTATGTTGGAGTTTGGATAATCAGTAGGTCAATTATGTTATTGATGACTATATTTTGCCTCACTTCTATTCTTTTCTTGGTAAAATTGTTGCTTTTCAAGACTGCAAGATATCTTCCAACAGCCTCCAGGTATCCTGGGTTTCTTAGTCCAGGCAATGGCATCTTTCCCATTAGCTCTCTGAGAGAAGCGTACAATCTTCTTTTTCACAGTCTCCTTGAAAATATCAGCCATTTCTCATTGGTCCAATTCAAATCATATATACTGTCACAGACAAACACCTGCCCATTCACCTGCTCACACACAATTGTTTAAGGTATCATAAGGACATACACAGTGTCTATGAAACCATTGTTGCCACCATTATGAAATATTTTCACTTTGCTAAATCCATTGATCAATTTCAAGTCCTTATTTTCCTTAGTATCATTTTACTCAATTGATTATCCACTCTTGAAAGACTATCTTCCCTTTGCCTTTGTGAAGGTGCTTTCCTGGTTTTCCTTCTACCTCCCCAGCTGCTTCAGTTTTGTCTCCTTTGCTAGTTCTCAAGATTGTGTTGTCTTCTAAAAGGAGCAGATACAGAATAGTACTTAGAGCACTTCTCTTTTCTATCTATACTCACTGTCTTTAGGGTCTTACCAGTTTCACAGCTCTAAATACAATCTGTACAAACTATGTGTTATCAACATCATCATCATCTAGCAAATCAGCATGTTATCACTAAATGCCAGAGAAATATTATCTGATCTGCTCTTGGGAGGATATTGTCACACAGACTCAGTTATTGTCCACAATTTACAAGGGAGAAAATAGAGACAGAAGACACTGCACATAGCTGAGGCAAGATCAGAGAGAGAAGGTGGAACATGCAGACCTTGAACCCTGCCATGTGGACCCCAGAGTCATCCTTAGCCACACATGCTCTTCCATCCATTGGGTGATCACAGTCTTTCTGTGGCCTTCTGTTTTGTGGAGGAGAAGTATTGGGGTTTGAACTCAGGGCCTCACATTTGCTAGGCAGGCACTGTAGAATGCACTTGAGCCATTCTGCCAGCGCTTTTCTTGTGTTGGATATCTTGAGATGGGGTCTTGAGAACTATTTGCCCAGTCTGGCTTCAAACTGCAACCCCCCGATCTCTGCTCCCGGGATAGCTAAGATTACCAGCATGAGCCACTGCTCCTGGCTATGGGGCCCCTCTTCAACACTGTGTCTGCTGTTTGTGCAGGGGATCTAATCACTATGGTGGCAGATCTTGCAAATAAAATACCTTTCCTCCTTCCTTTCCATTTGCAATTTGAACTCAACTTCATCACACTGAAATTAATATTATGTCACTTTTCATCTCTTAATTGCCAAGTCCAACAGATATTTTTCAGTCTTGTTCTGCATTTAACAGTGGTGAGCCTTCCCTCCTTGACACTATTTCCATGAAACTGCATTCCCTGACATTGTGCTTTTCTGGATTTCCTCCTATCTCTGTGACATTTTCATTAGAGCACATCTTACTCAAAGTATGCTTTAAGTTTGATGTTCTTCAGGGTTTTTACCCCTCTTCTCATTCTGTTCTCTCTGGAGATGATATCATCCATTTTAGGGACTTACATTAGGACTTAAGAACTAATATCCCTAAATATGTGTGTGCTTGTCCTCACTTAGAGGTCCTGTATGTCCCTCAGTCCAAATATGCTGAGCAGAGCAGTCTGGCTCCCTTCTTACCACTCTGCAACTATTCCACTGTGTCCTTTCCCTGTTTGTGTAACAAAATGCCACAGCCTCTATCCAATGTCCAGAGAACTCAGAGAGTGTCTGATACTTTCTCTGTTCTTTCACCTTCAATACCCAGGTGGTCAGCATGTGTTATATCCCAAGTCTGTGTTCTCTTAACATCACCAATGGACTTGTGTTGAAGTACTGCTTATCTTTAAATTGAATTATTACAATAGGTTGCTATTTGATCTTCCAGATTCCAGACTTGCCCTTGCAATCTCTTGTCCATGGTGTTACCAGAGTAAACTTTCCACATTGAAAATTTCACCATGTCATTCCACATATGTTTTTCTTCATTGACTCTCTGTGCTTAGAGGATGAGTTTCAAACTCAGCAAAGTCCATTGTTATTCAGTCCCAGCCTGCTTCTCCAGAGTCTTTCTTTGATATTTCTTGAATTATTCCTCTTCTCTTCCTTCTGTTTTACCCCTTTCTTCCTCATTTTTTGGGTGGCTACTTCTCTAGCTCTTTGCTTGCCACTTCTCAAGCACTTTTTCTTTTTCTTCCCCATCTTCTTCTGTTAAAACCTTTTTCTTCCTACATTCTCCTCTTCTTCCTCTTCCTCTAGTACTAAATTGCTTGTACTTTGAAGCCCAAGAGACTGTTTTACAGACCCAGACACCATCTTACACATCTTTCCTCATCTGTGAAACCCTGCTCATCCTGACAAGGCCAGTTCACATATTGTACCTTCTAAATTCTCCAAACTGAGTCAATTACTTTTTCACTTTGCTAATTTTGGAACATCACCACACTTTATGATGCATAAAGTTAGTTACAACTTGTTTGAACTCTGTGACTCTTTTTAGATTTTAAGTTCCTTGAAAGTACTAATTTTGTTCTTATTATCATTTTATCCCTTTTCAAAATGATCAGCACATAATAGAGTCAGTATTTGCTGAGCTGTGCTGAACTGAAGCATAAGTTAGTTTCCCCTGGGATATCAACTGTACTTTTAGAGATGATATCATACATTTTACTGTCACAATAATGTGCACTTCATGTGTACCATCTAATGTATAAGTAATATTCTCAAATTAAATATATATAAGTAGTCAAATTTATTATTACATATCTTTAAAACAGCATTTAGTATTATTAACAAAGTACACATGTTATTTTGTGCTAAAATCCTTAAAATTTCCATGTGGAAAAATTGTTTCCATTTTCTCATGGAAAGAAGAACAAAGGCAGTGACTTCTGGGATTACATTACTAGCCAAATTCAGATAAATTTGATTACCACGTTTCTAAGGCGTCTACATTTCATACTCTTGAGTCATCTATTTTTATAGCTTCATATTTATAGCACATATAGAAATTTAATAAAGTCACTTAGTAATGACAAAAATTAATTCTGATTGTCATCAGAAAGAACTCAGATAAGTTTATCCTTTAAAATGAATTTAACATCAGTAGAAAAATGAGACTTGCAATTCATTGAATCTGTTTTTATAGTTAAGGAACCAAAAATTAATTACTATCAACCTTGTCTCCCCATAGCTCTGATTTTTGTTTCTGACATCACCCTCAGAGCTTTAAAACTTGAGAGAAATAAAATATGGGTATGAAATTTAGCTTTCCATAAATGAATAAGATTTTATTATGTGTTAATGTTGATTCCTTTAAAGCTGGGTTTCTTGTGGAAAGACTCACAAAATTCAACTTTGTGTAATTATGTATGTCTTTCTTCTAAATCTTAAGAAGTTGGTGTATTTTTTAAACTGAGGGACAATTTATACAAAATTAAGTTATTAGAAGTGAACAGCTCAGTGGCATTTAATACATTCACAATGTTATGAGTCCATCATCTCTATTTTATTCCAAAATATTTCTTTTCTGACAAATGGAAACCTGAACCCTTTGAGCAGTTACTCTCTATTCCCTTCCCTAGGCCTTGACAATTCTTTCTGTTTCTATGGGTTTTATCTATTCTGGATATTTCATATAAGTGGAATCATACCACATGTTGCCTTTTGTGCTGGCTTCTTTCACTTAGAACAATGTTTTTGAGGTCTATTCACTTTGCAGCATGTAAAGAAATACTACTTCATTCATTTTTATGGCTGGATAATATTCCTTTCTGTATATATATATATATATATATATATATATATATATACACACACACACACACACATATATATCACAATTGTTTATCCATTCAACTGTTTGTTTATGGGCATTAATGTTCTGTTGCTGTGTTCAGTTTTTAATAATGAATAGTGCTGCTATGAACAGTCACATACAAGTGCTTGAGTACCTATTTTCAATTAGTTAGTGTATATATGTATAAATATAATATGTGTGTATGTATATATATGTGTATATATTTTTGTTTTGTTTTGTTGTTGATGCTGGAGTTGGAACTCAGGGCCTCATGATTGCTAGGCAAGTGTTCAACTACTTGTGCCATGCTTCCAGCCCTTTTTGCTTTAGTTTTTTTTCATACAGGATCTTGCACTTTACAACAACCTTGGATTGTATTTCTCTTACCTATTCCTCCTGCATAGCTAGGATTATGATGTGAACCACCATTTCCAATTTGTTCCTTGAGATACAGTCTTATTATCTTTTTTTGCATAGGCTGACCTTGAGCCATGATCCTCCTATTGCTACCTCCCAACTAACTGGAATTATAGACATGAGACACTGTGCCCAGCTAGCTGGTACATTTTTGAGAAGGACAGAAGAGTCAGTATCCTGAAATTTAGAACACTGCTTGGAAATTTGACTGAATATAGACAATTTTCTCATCTTAGGATGCACAGAAAGAGCCAAACTTCAAGGATTTGAGCACTTTTTCCCCATGGAACCGATCACTCATTTTCTTGACAAAAGTGCTTGGACTGACAGTGATGGGGAATTTGATTCAATTGTTCAATTTTGCTGAATGCATCCTTATGAAAATCAATTCTAATCATTTGTCAGATATGTGTTCAAATGTGGATGTAGAAATAAATTTCATTTCCAAGAAACTTATAGATAGTGGGAGGGATATTCAAATCACCTGCTATGAGAACTCACTGTGTTGTGGGCAAGACTGCATGGAGGCTGTGTCTCAAAAAGGAGGAGCAAACGCAACCAATCATGGCAGGTCAAGCAGATTTCCCAGAAGTGAAATTTGAGATCTTCTCAAACGTGATAAACTTCAGTTCAAGTTTGCTGAGCCAGTCCTTCCATATCAATCTCCTGATATAATGTACCTTTTTTTGAAAGTTTTTGTATATAAAAAGGCATATGTTGGGTTGAATATACACACAGACAACTATATCAATAGGTGTGTAAAACATCAGATGGAATTAAACTACAGTAGACCATTGGTATCTCTGAGTCTCTGGTTCTAAGGAGACCACCTTGGGGAAAATGCTCAGGATGCACAGAGTTCAGTGATATGCTGAGGATACTCCATTAATTTTTCCCATAATGCTGCCCAACTTCTGCTAAAGACCTGGCCACCTTTCAACAAATCTCAAATGGTCATGTTATCACCTAGATTGAACAAATTATGTGCCCTTTTTGGCTTAGAAGGATTCCCATAACTTTGACCTGGCCTTTTGGGGACACATTTGCTTTTTGTGGGGCAGACTTTCACACAACTAAGGGCAGGGAAACACTCAGTAGGTCAACAATGATTTAGATACAACTAATGACAATGCAGGACTGACTGAGAGCTGCTCCACATCCCCACGTGTAAAGTGCATGGGGATTTAAAATTTTGTTTTAGAAATTTTTATGTATTTGTATATTTATGACCATGCCTGGTCAAAATGGCATGTAATAAATCCACAAATAAGGCAGGCTTACTAGATACACACTGTTTTCTTAAACTGCTTTTGCACTTGATTTTATTGTGATGTTTTTCCTAAGATTTATGCATTAGCCTGACTAAGAAAGGTGTGAAAGTTATCTTATGCAAAGAACAGCAGAGTGGGTAAAGTCAAGAAGATGGGAAAGAACATGGTGTATCCCAAACCTTAGAGAATTCAGTCTTTCTGTAGAGGGATACAGGAGTTAGCATCCAAACTTGATAAGAGGTGAAAGTAGAAACACCTGATGAGTCTATACAGCATGGTGCTGGATTTGAATGATTTTATGAATGTCAATCTGCTTTGTAAGAATTTGCATTCTCCTTCTTGCCTTCTTATGCTTACCTTTTAGGTTCTGAGTGAATCTTCATGTAAAACAGATTTTAAGTTCTTCCCAAAGAAACTGTTTCATCTTGTTTGTTTCTTTTCTTGTGGACTTGCCCAGATACAGCCCTGAATTGAGCACAAGTGCCCACACTTGTCTAGTTCAGCACTGCTGTGCAGGGACTTTGTCATAAGCACTGTGGTGCAGTGTTGGCTGTAAACGGATATAGAAGACAATATCTGTGTCCTAATGGGATCCAAATTCAAAGGAAGATACATAGATATGGAAATACAGATTTAAATATCATACAGTTAATTTAGAACTGTGAATTATAACCCTCAGTCCCCAAGACTGTTGAGGTCAGGTAAGGCTTCTTGAAATAAATGAGTTCAACTTATTAATGATAAGAAAACAGAACATTTTACACAAAGTATCAAGCAAAATAAAGATGGCCAGGTTTAGAAAAAGAAGAGCTGTATTATCTTTTTGGCACACATCATGTCGGAGGATGCAGGGGGAGGAATTGGAGATCCTAATGTGCAGTGCTAAACAGTTTGCGTGTATTTCTTTGCTGGTTATGAAGCCACCAAATAATGTTTAAGGAAGATGGAAATGATTAGACAGTATGTATTTGAGTACAGAAAGATTCTGGTAGAGAAGACTAGTTAATAGGCCTTTATAATACTCTGTAAAGTAGAGAAGATAGGGCATGAGCAAGAGCAGTGACTGTGATCAAGATGGAAAGGAGAAGACTGAATTCATGAGTGTTTATAATTAAAACCAGAAGAACTTAATGATAAGAGGAACTCATTTGAGAGAAGAAAAGAAACAATTGTATATTTTTACTATGGGTAATAGGAAAATGCCTATGCTACAAGCTAATGAAATTGAGAGAGGACTAAGAGAATCCAAGGGAAAATGATGAGTGCATTTTATTCATTAGAAACTTCCAAATCAATAGCAAACATGTACTTCAGAAACAGAGGGAAAGTTGGTACTGGAGAAACAGACTTGGGAATGATCCAGTTGGATTATTGCAATCAGCATTCTAAAGGGATAAAAAGGATATGAAACATGGTGAGTTGATAATTGTATGGGACAACAATAATGGAAAAGGTTGCCAAGCAATAACCAGACCATTAAATGTAGAGACAAGAATGAATCAAGAAGGACCGTCAAGTACCATACAGATGTCCACTTAAAGACTGGAGACAAAGTTATCCTATGAAATTCCCCAGTGCTGTGAATTCTTAGGAGATTCAAATAGGCTGAGGCCACTGATAATGACAATGATATGATGGAAATAAATAGGAATAATTAATATGACAGTTTATTTTGTGTGTAAATGTGACTGTGCCTTGAAGCACCCAGAAACAATTACACATTATTCTAGGTGTGACTGTGAGGGTGTTTCTGGATATGATAAATTTTTAATTTGGTACACTGACTAAAATGGATTACCAACCTCAATATGATTGTGTGTAATCCAATTTATTGAAGGTTTGAATAGACAATATTAGTGTGCCTATTGCTCCTATTTCTCTGTAGAGTCCAGACTAATACAGATTTTAGTACCAGAAGTGGATATTACTGTAACAAATACTTAAAAATGTAGAACTGGCTCCACAAATGAGTAATGGGTAGAGGCTAAAAGAATTTTGAGATGCCAACAACAACATACTCAAATTGCTGAGAAGGGATGTTTAAGGTGGTTGTGGTATGAGCCCGGAGAGAAGAGAAAGGAGCTATGGAGAAAGCCTCCCTCTTCTCAGAGAACACATAAATAACCATGAACAGATTACTGGTAGAAATACATAGATAGTAAAGAGGTCTCGGGTGAAAATAGCAGCATGGTATTGGAAATGGAGGAAGAGTAATCCTTGTTATTGAGTAGCAAAGGTCTTGGCAGAATCGTGTTCATGTTCCAGTGCTTTGCGCATGGTAGAACTCGCATACAATGAAATTAGTTTATTGTTTGAGCAGATTTCTAAGCAAAGTGTTAAAGTGGTTTGTTTCCTCCTGATTGTTTATGATAAAATGCAAGAAAGAGAAATGAATTGAAGACAGAATTACAAGGCAAAAAGAAATCAGAACTTAAAGACTTAGAATATTCTTAGCCTATCCATATCCATATTGGAAAAATTGATAAAGTGTCTTGGAGAGAGAGCTCTAAATAATGTGTGGCTAAAAAAATCACTTGATAAGGTAGAGTGAACTAAAGACCTAGTAGCTACTCCTACAGAAACTTTGCCAATGTCAACTGAGGAACAGAGATAGATCAGAATGAAGCATGGCCATTGGACTTACTATATATTATAGCACTGGCCCACAGGACTACTCGGCTATGAACATACACTGTTCAAGGAAAGGGAAAGTGATTCAGAGATAATCAGTACAGCTCCTCTGTTTCAAACGGTGTATGGGGGACTTCTTAATTTCAACAGGGCAAATGACAGCTATGTGCAGGCTTGTGATATGACCCCTGCCTGGCAGAACTGACAAGGTGGTCCATCACCTCGATAGGTCCAGAAGACAGAACCACTTCCCCAATTGGTCCAGAGGACAGAGGAAGAAGCCTAACAAATATTCAATGATATTTGCCTTGTTAGGTTTTCAACTTGCTTGGGTGGGACCTCTTACCTCTTTCTGCCTTCTGTTTCCTCCCTTTGGAGACAGGAATGTTTATTCAATGCCTATTCCACCACTGATTTGTTGCATTTGACAAATTTACAGCTGAGGCACAATTTTGCCTAGGATAAAACAACCTCAAGCTTTATCCATTTTTGGCTTAGAAGGTATTTCAATGAGACTTGGGAGTTTAAACTTTGATATTGGTGATGGAATGAGTTAAGACTTTTGAGGCCATTGGGACTGAATGAATGTATTCTGGATATGAGGACACGCATTATGGGTGACAAGGATGGAATGTATGGATCGTATATTATGTTTTCCCAATATTCATATGTTGAAATCCTACTCTTCAATGGGATGTTGTTAGGAGGTAGAGCTTTGGCAGATAATCAGGTTTAGATGAGGTCATGAAGGTGAGGCACCCATGATGGAGTTAGTGTGCTGATAAGAAGGGGAAGTGACCAGAACTCTCTTTCTCTCTCTCTCGCTCTCTCAATCTGTGTGTGTGTGTGTGTGTGTGTGTTATGCGAAGACAGGGCAAGGACACACAGCCACCTGCAAGGCAGGAAAAAGGTTTTGCTGAACCAGATTGACCTGGCACCTATCCTCAGACTTCTGGCTTCTGGAACTGTGAGAAAATGAAAGTCTGTTGTTTAAGTCACCCAGTCTATGTTATTTTGCTATAGAAGCACAAACTGACTAAATCAGCTAATATTTATGTGAATTTGTCATATGCCAGCCACAGTCCTAAACATTTAACAAGATTTATCTTTAAGTTTCTTCATTTGGATTTGAGTTAATTTTAGACTGTTAGTCAGCCTTGTGTTATTACAATAAAATAACTGAGATAATTAATTCACAAAGTACCTTACATTTGTTTCAGCTCCTGTTAGATTGAAGGTCTACATTTTAAAAAAAGTCATTCGCACTAATGACCAAAGATAGGGTAGATATTGTAATAAAAAGGCATTAGGAAATTATGGGAAAATGTCCTAAGTATTATGAAAAATCAGTTTAACAAAATACTTTTCATTTTTCTGGGTTTTCTTTTATTTTAATTATATTATTCTTTTTAAATATCAGAATTCAGTGGTGTGTTTTAAGAAATCCAACTCTGTACAAATCTATCAAACGTATCATTTATAAAAGCTGATTTATTTAAAAGGGAGTATTTGTTTCATAAAAGTTTCTTAGCTTAGCTGGATTGGTGCACTAAAACAGTTTTGGGGAGGTCCTTAATTATTTCTTAGGGAGAGATGGGTTTTAAGAGTTATCAAAGGGCAAAAATTACAATGATTTAGTTTAGAAATCTTAATTGGCTTTATCTGTGATTCTGTAATTGGCCACTACCTCTTTCCATAAGATAGAATAAGAGTTCCCATTAGCTAAGCAGAAGAGGTTGGCTTTAAAGGCAGGAAAGGACTGAAGAAAGCAGAAACAGAACAGAAGCAGGCTGGTCATTTCAAAGTTACTTTCTTTATAAGACAGGACAGGGAGACAGAAGAATAGAAAACAATGGTTAACATTGGGTTACTTGAGGTTACCCTCTATGTAAGGAACCAAATCAGAGGGAACATCATTACCATGCAGACTGAATCTGGCCTGCTGGGGAAATTTGTGTTTTCTTTCTGTTTTGATTTCAGATCAGATAACAATTTAGCTTCAGTTTTGGTGACATGGAAGTTTAGTATGTGCGGCTCCATTTTGAGTTTTTGTTGGATCTGTTGTGGTCCAATGCTAAAGCCTAGTCCAAAGCAGCAGCTCTTGTGGTTATGTCAGAGAATAAAAATTGCAACTGTTCCAGGAATCAGGGAAGGGAGGATAGGGGAGAGCATTGTAGGGGTGAATTCAAGTATGATATATTTGATGCAATGTAAGAACCTTTGGAAATGCTACAATGTACTCTCATCCAGCATAACAACAACAAAAATAGCAACAACACAGTGATGCTTCAATGGAAGCTATTCTGGTCTGGTGGCAGCTGCCCTCTGTTTCTCAAACCTTCCTGACTAGGTCACAACTGTGTTCCTGACCATTGTCTATGCTCCAATCTCCTCCCACCTTTGGCCTTTGCTTGGCTTGTCTACTAGTTTCCTTTCACCCTTTCCTTTTGCTTCCAGAGTGATTGATCCTCATTCTCAAAAGCTGTTATTGAAGTTTGCTCCTTGCTGTTGGAATCTCGGTTCTCTTTTTATTTAACACATGCAAAGGCCAGCTTTATTTTTATTCATTGTTTTGGGCAGTACTGGGACTTAAACTCAGACTTTATGCTTGCTAGCTTGCTAGGCAGGCAATCTACTTCTAAGCCCTGCCTCTAGCTCAATGTGTTCAGCAGTATGCATTAAATGGCTCACAAGGAGTCCAGCTTCTTTTTTGCTAATGAAAAGATTTTGAAATTATCTATCACTAAGCATGGTTAACATTTTAATTTCATTGAACTGAAAATTTGATTTAAAATTCAGTCTGCTTGTGTTTGCATGTGGGTTGTACACTCACAATTTGTACCCATAATGTTTCTCTAATTTTCCTGAGATCTTGATCATTGTATCTTTCCAGAGTGTCTTAATACCAACTAGGTATGATCATTCTGTTCATTCTGTGTTCACTGAAGCTAAGTGCAGCAGCATTAGTGTAGCCTGTTATTGGACATTTAATACTACCTAATATTTAATATTGCAGCCATATTTTTTATTTGTGCCTTAAATTTGCAAGTTGTGTTTTAAGGAACGTATTTGTAGAAATTGTACTTTTTTGTTTGCTTTGTTGAAAAGATACTCTTATTAAAAAGATTCTACAGATCTCTGTGGATATACTTATAAAAAAGTAGTCCAGTTGGGAAGTGTGGCACCAGCCCGTGAGAATATATAGCTTCATTTAGAGAGGATTTTTGGTTAAATAAGAGGATGTCAAGGGATCTTAATTTATTTCTAATAGAATTTGGAGAGGGAGATGATTTTTTATACTAAACTATTTGGAAGATAATCTCAATAAAATATTAATTTATCTTTATGATACCTCTCATTTTATGGACAAATGAAAAGATGGTGTCCAAATATGAACACACACACACATACACACACCACACACACATGCACACACACGTGCATACATACACATATACACCACACACACATGCATACATACACACATACACCACACACACACACGCATACATACACACACCACACACACATGCACACACACGTGCATACATACACACATACACCACACACACATGCATACATACACACACACCACCCACACACATGCATACATACACACATACACCACACACACATGCATACAAACACACAGCACACACACATGCACACACACGTGCATACACACACACACCACACACACATGCACACACACGTGCATACATACACACACACCACACACACACGCATACATACACACACCACCCCCACACACGCATACGTACACACACCACACACACACGCACACACAAACACATACACACACTAGGCCTTGCAGAGAAACCCAGAAAGAATGCAGGTGGAACAGAAAGAGAAATTGAAAGCTGCACTTTATGTAAATAGTGGTGCCATTTCCCACGTGAATGAGGAGCAGCTTTATAAAGAGTTTATAGCACACATTGGATAGGAGGAGTTCATTAAATTCTCTACAACTAGAACAAATTTTAAGAGCCATAGCAATTGTTTAGGAGAATCTTAAAATGAAGCAGAAACAGAACAATTGCAGTTGGAGAGCAAAGAACACTTCACTTCCTGAGAGCAGATAGCAAAAATTCTAGCAAGTCTCACATCAAATATGATAGGTGTGGAATACAAAAAAAGTCAATTTGCTATAAAACTCCTAGATGATAAAAACAATGAAAGAAAAAGAACTCGACATAAAACATTTTCATAGCCTCTACATGCAATTAAGAATATAACCTGACCCTTAGTTTGAAACAGTTGAAGGAAATGGCAGGAGCACACATTTCTTATAAGGTTTTAGACATACACATAATCATTCTCAATAAAACATTTCTCCCCTCATTCCATAGCTTGGACTTAGTTGATATTTGTGTTCTAACACAGGATTTCACAAAGAAAAGGCAACATCCTCATAAGTGTTTTAGGTTTAGAGAGGGACAGCAACTGACAAATTGAAGCAAGGTTCTGACCAGAGTGATCACAAGTGACAAGTCCTCCTCCAACCCTTTCTTTAAATTAGGGGTCCTGAATGGTGACTCGTCTGTGTGTTTGCTCCTCTTTAGCCTTGCTTCTCAAAGTAAGTTGAATTTGCCTGTGTTTGCAATGCTGTTCTCAGTATGCGGATTCTTTTTATCTCATATAATTACGTCAATTTCCAATTCCTATGCTGCTACATTATATCATTACATCATTGCATTACACATAATTTAAATAAGTGTCCTCAATGCATAATTCAGCTTTCATGGTTTCTAATGTGCTTTTCTTAGAATTTAGAGTTACTACAATAAATCTAGTCAATTTTTTTGTAAAAGCCTTTATGATTTTTATAATAAAAAGATATTCAGAATGTGGTTGTGTTACAAACATGCTCACAGAGAAAACAAAAGTTGGCATCACAGTTAAAAATTTGTAGAACATCGAGGTCATACTCATTAGCAAAGTGCTATTACACATTAATTTATAGAAAGTGACAGTATGTAGATTACATGCTGAGGAACTGATATCTAAATAAGAGGTTTATGGTTTGAGGGGGCTTTTATTACAGCTGGTTAGAAGAAACTGAGAGGCATTTCTGGACCAACAATTGACATTTTAAAAGGATGTAGAAAAAAAGATAAATTCTAACATGTGCTAAAAGTGCCTTTTTATAATTTGGATAAACAAATACATTCATTAAGACAATGCAAAGTTGTGAAAGAGGGACCAAACACACTTGGATTTTTTTAGCTGGAGACTTGTATATATTTGAATTAAATATTTCATTACATAATTTTCATGAGTAAACTTAAAGAAAGTGTTATCTCTATTAATACCTGTTTCCTTCTAATAAAATCTCTCAGTTAGTGAGACTTTGTTTTTCAATCAAAGTTGTCTTGAGTGATTATTATACATGGTTAATGCTAGGTTTGCGATGGGATGGGATCCAAATATAAATGCAGTAGCCCTGTCCTGGGTAGAAAGAGAAAAACACATGCATATTTACTTAGAGCTAATTAACATTTGAGCACTTCTCAAATTATTTTGGTCTTAGGACTTATTAAAAATTATTGAAAATCCTAAAGAACTTTTATTTGTATAGCCCAGATCCATCAATATTTACCACATTAGAATTAAAACAGTGGAAGGTAAACAAAAGCACACAATAGTAACACATTCCTTTTACTAGATGGGAGTCTTATTCCAAGTCATATGGCCTCTAGAAAAAGATAATGTATGTACACTTCTGAGAAAACAAGAGTAAAGCAGGCAAACAATATCTTTGTATTATCAAGAAAAATGTTCTTGAATTCGGGAAGTCTGTAAAAGGCTCTGGAGGATTCCCACACTTTGGCAACCAATAATCTAGAGAACAAAGTTTTAGAGGCTCTGGTGGAGATGCATTCAAAGTTCCATAGGGATATAGAAGAAGGAGGCAATTCATATTAATTAATGTTAAAATTATTTATTATACCATATTGTTAAAATTTGTTTCCAGCTGAGTCTAGATTGTGAAAAGCAAACAAAATAAATAGTGATATTAGTTTTGCTAGTGGTTCACTTCTAAAGTAAAGGCATTCCCCTGCCACCTGGTGGCAATGTATCCTAGTTAAAGATGTAGTTTTTTTTTTTTGAATTTTTTATTTTATTCATATGTGCATGCAATGTTTGGGTCATTTCTTCCCCCTTCCACCACCCCCTCCCTTACCCCCCCACCCCTTCCCTCTCCCCCTGCCCCCTCGCTAGCTGGCAGAAACTATTTTGCCCTTATCCCTAATTTTGTTGAAGAGAGAGTATAAGCAATAATAGGAAGGACCAAGGGTTTTTGCTAGTTGAGATAAAAGATAACTATACAGGGAGTTGACTCGCATTGATTTCCTGTGCATGTGTGTTATTATTCATTTATTCACATGTGCATACATTGTTTGGGTCATTTCTCACTCCTGCCCCCACCCCCACCCTCTCCCCCTCCCCCCTCGCTTCTGCCTGGAACCTTCTGCCTGGAACTCCAATTCCGTTAAGAGTAGAAATAAGCAATAATAAGAAAGACATAGCATTTTTGCTAGTTGAAATAAGGACAGCTATACAGAAAGATTTCTAGCATTGATTTCATGTACAAATGTGTTACAACCAAGGTTGATTCATCTCTAACTCATCTTTACAGTGGTTCCTGATCCCCTACTCGTGTTGACCTCTGTCACTTTAAGGTTTCTGTATTAATTCCTCTGGAGTGGGGACATCAAATGCTTTCATGTTTTGGGTTTTCTATATAACCCCGTACCTCCCGTATATTTTCTCCCCTTGTCTTGTAAGCCAAGTCCTACAACATTACTGTATTTGCCCTAGATCTAGAGACAACATATGAGGGAGATCATGTGATTTTTGGTCTTCTGAGTCTGGCTAACCTCGCTCAGAATGATGTTTAAGGTGGAGTGTTTTTGAGGGAGGTACAATTATATGATATCTAAATCCAGATTTAAAGATTTTGAATGTTTAGTCTACCATTAAACACTATAAAATTATACTTGGAGCCTCTGAAACAAGTCAACTTAATGCAAAATCATTCCCTAATGCAATAAAAACAAATATGTTTAAGCTCAATTATGTTTTAGAGAACCAATAATTATGGAAATTTTCACAGTGCTTTGAATGTGAAGCTCAGTATTTCAGGGTGGCAAAAAGAAGAGCTTGCTTTGTTTTCTTGTAATATATTTCCCTGTTGTAAAGTCAAAAAAGTTAAGGGGAGTCCACAGATGCTACTGGATTCAGGTTTTATAACCTGTTGAGAGGGGCAAGGAATGTATGTTTGGCTCAGTCAGTACCCAGGCTCTGATTCTTTCTCCATTCAGGCAAGACCTAAGGGACACGAGGATGCTGCAAGCTAAGCATCTGCACACCAGCACCTGGATACCTGGAGACTGAAGCAGGAGTGTGATGGATGCTGAGAGGAACTTTGGTCCTAAGAAACACGAGGGAGGATGTAGATTTTCCTCATGATAGTCCCCATTTTTGACTTAAAACACAACTATGCTCCTTAGGTTCTGTTTTCCCACAGAACAATAGGAGGGAATCTTTATTCTTTCTTGAGGTAATTTTGAGCTTTTATGAATCAGTGGAGTAATAATTGATGACTTGCCATCGCTTCTAGCACTCCTCACAATGTTGAGGGCACAACATAGCATAGTGCATTGTTTGTCAAAGTATGTGGGGACCTCACAAAATACAGGAGCTTGGATAGTTTTAAGGCAATCAATTTCCTGATACTTTACTTCCACGTGTGCTTTTTCCCTTGCCAGAAAGCAAGACTAAGTTCACAAAAGTTCAAGAGTTACTTTATAAAGGACATGCAAATACCTTCATCTTTTACCTTACCAAGGTGGATTTAAAAGTGTAAACATATCTGACAAGGTGGGGATCTCTATCAATGTTTAATCACAGAAACATGAACCTTACCGTGTTTAGTTTTCAGTCTCTCAGCTCAACATCCATTGTTGTTAAGTGATAAAAACTGGTATTCTTTTGCCCCCTAAGAAGTGGTGCATCTGCATATGTGGTATAGAGGTGCAGGGAATAAACTCACTTTTGAAAACAAGTTTGATTCTTTCATTTTCTGACTGTTTTCAAAAAGGTCATGGCTTCAGAGGAATAACCCATTGAGGAAAAGCTGAAGGAACATCAGTGGCCAATATTAAATGCTTAAAATAACCTTTCAATATACTTAAATATGGAATTCCTTTCCACTCTCCTCTATATTATGTCTACTATCTCAAACCAGCCAAAGAATAGAGAGTAGGAAATCTTTGTTTCAGTAAATACTAAAATTTTCAAAATATATTGAAAAAATCCTTGGATAAGATCTTAATGTAATTTATTTCCAACTTCATATATTTCACTGAATTAAGTAATAAAAATGATTTTCCAAGCCATGTCATATGTGATTTATTTTAGTTATCATAAATTCTTCTTTTACATGAAACATAAGAAGTTAAATGTTTTCTATTTCCTCTTAAGAAAAGTTAATATAAACTGATATAGATTTCAGATTATTTCTGTTATCTATGACAGATTTTGTTTCAGATTGTGCATGGTATTGTTTTTAATGAGTTGGGTCTCATTATGTTGTGGTGTCCCTGCTGGTCTTGTTCCTTAGGCTGAACTGTGTCTCCCACCTCAGCTTCTGCAGATGCTAGGATTATAGGCATGTGCTATCATGCTCAGCTTCAGGTTATTTGTCGAAGGATGTTTTAACCAAAACTTTTGCCATGTAAGATAGTAATAGTGCCACCTCAGAGGGCAGATTTATTTCTGACCAAGATACAAAGATAATGTCCCTCTGTGGGGAAAAGGTTGGGCAGGTCCTCCTTAAAAGATTGGGGATTTCCCAGGTTTGAGACTTCTCAGCTATAACAAAAATTTACTGTTTACATCTTTTCTGGGTATGACTTAGTGGGCAAGGGGGTCATCATGAACACTGCTTACTGTCTGCTGTGCCTAAGAAAGGACTTTTTCTGTGACCCAGGAGTCTTGTGTCTTCTGCCAGCATCCATGAAACTGAGGCAGACTCACTTGTCAGCTTGAAAGCCTCAGACCTCTCTGGTTCTTGTCAGGATAAACAACTCATGGGGGAGGTGCAATCCCAAGGAGTGATGGGAAAGGAAGAACAAGATAAGGAAATACTTGTTGTAGCACTGGTCACCATAACTAACCACAAAGAGGCAGAGCAGGTTGCTTAGCAGTCACAACCACTCTGCATTTTAGACTTTTCTGGAAAGGTGAAAAGGAGGAACTTCAGTTCATAGGAGTTCATAGATGAGAGAGAAAAGAGGGAATTTTCTATGTCTCCTTCCTTACCCTTCTCTCCATGTTAAGAATTACCTTGGTGTACTTCCTGCAGAATTTTTGGGTGCATTTAGGTGGCTGCTCAGAAAACCAGGTCCTATGCTTTGAAGTACAGTGTTACATGTAAATGTGAAGGATGGACTTTGTACAAATAAAGTGCTGACCAAGACAGTGAAAGGAGAAAGTAGAAAAGAGAATTTGAGAAGGTATATGGGCTTGGCATTTCAGGATAATGGGTAAAATATCCATTTAGTGTATGTCAAATGGTTCTTAATTCTTGCTTTCAATAAAGTTGAATGTATGAGCTAAGCAACTAGGAAACCAGACCCACAAGAAATAAAATTGATGATTCTGCTCGTGAGAAATGTTTATAAAAGGCTTGTCTGTAGAAATAGAAAAGAGACAGATGAATGTCTACAGCTGGAATGTGAAGGGGAGTGAGTTCAGATGGGACAAGGGATGGACACATCCTAAGGTTTGACTCTGGTTATGGTTACACAATTCTGCAAATATATTGGAGTTGAAACATTAGCCAAGTATGTTATAGAAATTGTAAACAAAGACTTTCAAAAATGAACATTAGAAAAATAGTTCTATTGTTTCTGAAAGTCAGAAGCCTGTTGTAAACTCTCACAAGAAAACATATAACCTGCTGTGTGTGGTGGTGGCTGCCTGTAATCCCACCACTAAGGAGGCAGGGGCAGGAGGATGTCAAATTTGAGGCCAGCCAGGGCTACATAGTATCTCAAAAAACAAGGACTGTGGATACATTTCCATGGTAGACCACTTGCTTCGCATGCTTAAAGCCCTGGGTTTGATCCCCCGTGCCACCATCATTCTATCACTTGTCCCTGTCAGTGAATACTAATGGCAGGGAAGGAGGTAGCAAGGGCACAGATGTAACATCAAAATGTTTATAGTGATTACATATGCAAAAAATAATTACAATTGATAAGGAATATACATGGACAGGAATCGCCTGCCTAATTTCACCAGGCCAGAAAAATGAGGTAAATGATAGTAATTTATGTAAGACATCTCTGCTCTTTAGTTACAGAACTTGAACTTTTTTTTGAGACAGAGAAGCTGTGTATCCCAGTCAGGTATCAACCCTGAGATCCTCCTGCCTGAGCCTCCCGAGTGCTGGGATTACAGGCATGCAGTAGCACAATTCGCAATAAAACGTTTTTGCATTTGTAGTGCATCTGTTGTTTTGGCCAATACTGTGCACTGGGAGGGGGATATTTTCTTTATGACAGGACTCAGAGACAACAGGAGGGCAGCCTGATCTAATTGATCCCTGCCAGTGTTCCCATGTTTTGTTTAATGTATTTGGTCTTGTTAACTGAAACTATGTTCATTGAAAACAAGTGTTTCAAAACAAGAAAAGAGTGAGAAAGGAGGGAAAGGGGAAAGACAAGGGGAGAATGAAAACATAGAGGTATTCATAGAGTAGGAGAAAAAAAGACCACAATGAAACAAAATGACTTGGAATGATCTTTGAGTTTACAGGACCTCTTCATTCTAATGTTTCTTCAGTAATTCGGTATTGCTCAGTATGCTGAAGGTAGAAGTCTGTTAAAGGTAGAGGACCTTTTGTATTTTGATTGGTTGTTGCCCTCTAAGAAAATAATCTAATCAAAGTTAGTCTAGGGGATGCCTTCTGGTCCAATCAGAACAAGTCTCCCAGGAGCCCTCATTTGAATACAGTCTATAAAAGCGCTGGTCAGTGCAGCACTCATCCTCTCTGTTCTTTCCTCTGTGGTGTGAGTCTGTGCTATGCTTCCTGGCCTCTGCTATTCTAAAATAGCAGCATCCAGAGGTGTGGAGGGATCAATTCTGCATGGTACCTGAGATGCAGAACTGGGTTTGACTGCTTCCAGAAAAATTCCCAGTGCTTCTCCATTGTCCTCCAACATGTCATCTTGATGAGTCCTGTCATTAAAGTTTGTGAGGGTATCACAGGGAGGTTGTGACCACAGGTCCTGGACACTCCCCTACTGTAGGGTGGGGTAGGGAAGAATAGCTTTCCTTCTGTGTGTGGGTATTTTCCTGGAATAGGTTGCTGGTGGTGCCAGGTCTCCTCTTGGAAGAACTGCCTGACTGCCTTGGCATTTCTAAGTGGGAAGAGTAGCCTTGGGTTGGGCAGGGAGAAAGAGTGGCTCTGTTGGCCACTAACTGTCCATTAGTTGGGTCCCAGATTTATCCTCCTGGGGCCATTCTGGACACAGGGAGTCACCTTGTGTTGTCAGAGAATTAGGCTCAATCCAGTGTGTCATCAACCTACCCGTCAGGTGAGTGAAACACCAAATGGGTTGCCTCCTCCTGTTGGCAGAGGGCACGAGGGCACCCTGACACTTTACTTATTCTTTCTGCATTTGAGAGCTCTCCTTTGGATGTTTTTGTTGTTTCTGGGTCTTGGTTTTCTTTTGTGGAAAGGAGAATGTTAGTCTGGAGGCTTCTGTTACATCCTTTTTGTTGGTTCAGGAGTCATCTTTAAGCTGGCATTGAAGGTCCTCTGATACAGTACCAATAGCATTCACCCAGTACCCAATGAGTTGTTAAATAGATGTCATTTTCCCCCCTGAATTCAGATTCTGCCTCACAGATGAGTCTGCCTCTCCTATGTACAGGCTGTAATCCTATAATTGCTTGAGTAAGTCTCTGAGGGGTGTACTCTGTTGGATTTGTTCATCTAACCTCATGTAAAAAATAATTAGACCTTGTATTTCTTTTTCATTCTAAATTAAATGGGAATACCAAATCCTGTTACTGATGCTTAGTCATGGTCACTTATGATGTTTCTGCATTTGAGCATTAACGTCACTTGTGGTGAATTTGGTTACATACATTTGTAGTATGTTAACACTTTGGACACCTTAATATATATTCTTTCTTCTGAAATATGTTTTTAAAACTTTGAACAGATTTAAGCATTATATATTTAGGTCCATGTAACTGACAGAGGGCAGGGGCTATTTTCACAATTATATCCAAATGTGTGGCATTTAATTGGTTAAAATGTTGAAATGAAATATCCTTATTTGTGGTTTGGCTTTAAAAAGTCAATTTCAGGTTCCATCCATTGAGGCAATGGGAGATCCAACTGTGCATGTGCTGAGGCTGCAAGCTTCTTGGCATATGCTACATTTTATCATCAGATTTTACTTATAAATACATAAATCCAAGTTCAATATGATATCAACACAGTAACAAAAGATAATTAAATCTCAATCATGGGGAGCCTCTTCTAAGCACAGAACTCAGTGCACCTGCACTGGTCACACACCCAAGATCCTGGCCCCATATCTTCACTTTAATTGACTAATTTACACCCATCTACAATGTGAGTTCCTACACACAAACATATTGGATATTTGAAAAACTTGAACATTTTATTTTGGGATGAAAGTAAATGAGAGTTTTTCAATTTTAATTTTCTTGATCCATTTCAAATGCACTTACCCTATAAGAAAGTCATTTGGATCTTTGTGTTCTATATTTTAAAAAGTTTGAAGGAAGGTTTGAATTTTCAGTTTAGATAACATTTCCATAGCTCTTGTGTGCACACACATGAACATACACTCCCTCCTTATGTCCCTTTCTCCTCACTCCCTCCAGGGTCTCATGTAGTCCAGTCTGTCCTGGAACTTGCTGTATAGCCCAGACTGGCCTAGAACTCCTGATGTACTGGCCTTCTGTGAGTGTAGGCATGGGTCAGCACACCCAATTTCCACATTCTTCTAATAGGCTTCTATCTACCCTTTTTAAAAAGCATTTTTCCCTATTGAGCTAGGTGGGGGTACATTACGGCATTTACATAAGTTCTTACACTATGTCAAATATATAATACTTGAATTACACCCCTCCACCGTTCTCCTTTATCTCCTCTTCACTCATTCTTGGAACAGTTTCAACAGGTATCATTTTTCCATGTACATATATGTGTACATAGTATTTGCACTATATTCACCCTCCCACACCTTTTCCCATCACCTTCTCCCCCCCATAAACCTTAAATTTTAAATTTCTACATATATATCCAGAATGTAGGAAAGTATGGTAGAATGGAAAGTATCACAAATATATGTGCATAATACATATATTTATTTATATACCAGTTACTGATTTTATTTTTAATAAAAAGGGAAAATAAAATATAGTACTCCAAAAATAGTAATGTTATAATTTCTAGAATCATTGGTTTACTTTACTTTTTCCTTACATTTCTGAATTTTGCACATTTTCTAAAATAAGCATAGGTAACTTAACTACACAAATGCAGAGAGTCCTAGCCACCATATGGCCAAGTGCAAATTCCATCATGCTCTGAAATTCTCTATGTTCCTTTATAATTAATCTACCTCCATATTGCCAGACCCTGGCAACCCCAGATTTCTTTTCCATTCCTGTGGCTTTGCCTTTCCAGAATGTCATAAAAGAAGAATTGTTCAATATGTAGCCTTTTTGAGTCTGGCTTCTTTCACATAGCACAATATGTTAGAAGTGTTCTATGTTCTTGTGTACATCCATAGTTAACTTCATCTTTTGCTAAGTGGTATTCCATTGTATGGACACACAGTTGGCTTATTCATTTAAAAGTTGAATATTTTGGTTTGTTCAAGTTTTTGGAGATTATGAATAAAGCTGCTATAAACATATCTCTATACTTTTTAATCTGATCATAAGTTTTTTTTTACTTAGATAAATACTGAGAAGCAAGATTGCTGGGTCATATATTAAGTGTATGTAGAACTTTATAAGGAACTGACAAACTGTCTTTCAAAATGGCGATACCATTTTTGATTCTCATTAGTGGTTTATGAGAGTTTCAGCTCCTCCACTTTCTTGCCAGAAGCACTGGCTATTGCCAAGTGTTGCTGTATGTATCTGTATTCTGATAGGTGTACAGTATAATCCCTGCATGTTTCTCTAGTAGGTTACCAGGCTGAGCATCTGTTCATATGTACATCTTAGGAGAAATGTCTGTTCAAATCTTTTGCCCATTAAAAATGTGGCAGTTTGCTGATCATTGAATTGTTATTTGCACTTGCAATGAGATTCAGGTGCTGCTCTTGCTCTGTGCCATTGGGAGTAGCTCCAACCCAGCACAGCACTCCTCAAACTTTAGTGTCTGTTAAAGCCACCCGGGTAGATCTGGTGGGTCTTGGGTGATCCAGGGATCCTGCGTTTCTAACCATATCCCACAAGACTCTGAATCTTCTGTGATCACAGTTTGAGCAGGAAGGGCTTTGGGGAATGAAGGATTCCAAAAAAGGGTTACTTGTCAGAAATGGAAAGATGAATATTTTTTCCTAAAAGATAAGGGGTAGAGAAAAATAGAAGGGAAGGGAAGGAGAAGAGGGAAGGGTAATTTTTGCAAACAGTAAAGCAGGAAAAAAAATAAGGAAAAATGAGCCACATCAGGTTGAAGGAAAAAGGAAATTAAAAATTTGGGGGTCAGGGGTGAGCCTGGAGGGGTCCGCCACAGTCATGTTACAAGGGACATCTTTGTATTTATTTCCTTTGGGCAGAGATTCATTGGAATATTTCACTCAGGAGAGTAATACAATCACATTGTCAGTACAGAAATACATCTCTGGCAACAGAATGAAAAAGCAATTGGAGAAAAGAATGGAGGCTGTAAATGGAGAGGTTATTGCAGTTGGGCAAAGAGATGAAGGGTGCTTGAATGAAGGCAGTCACAATGAGGAGAAAGAGGAAGAGCCACATTAAGAGGTGTGTTGGAAGAACTCTCAACATCACTAGGTAAATTTGGATGTAGGAAAGATAGGAGAAGGGTAGAAGGGCAATGGGGTGATGTCATTTACCAGGACATGGAATGAAGGTTAAGGACTAAGGTTTGTGTAGAAGATGAGTTTCATCAGATCTGCTGAAGCTGTGATCCTTCTTGTATCTTCACCCGCAAATGTCTAGAAGAGCTTTTGTGAGCACATGGAGAACAGCAGAAAAATAGTTTGAGGTCATAACTTACAAGTACTCAGACCCTAAATGGTAGCTGAAAGTGAAGTTCCCTGATGAAATCTCCTCAAACTACAGAAGAGAGGAGAAAAGCCCCAAAGATATCATCCAAGAAGAACTCACACTTAAGAGAGATAAGGGGGAAAATCCACGGAAGGAAGGGGGCATTTCTCCCACTAAGGGAATGTATTTTAATTGGAAATTCTGTGAGGAAAGAATAGCCAGCCCAAAGTGTTGATTTAAAATTATTTCTTTCAATATCTAACATGTGTTTTCCTTCCTTATAGGCAGTGGATGAACAAAATATTCTCATTTTCCCAATTTTTCTAAGGTAAAAGATAATATTCATTAATGCATGTTTTGCTCTTTGGTTTGTGGAAGGTCGTTTATGCTTTGTTTTTTCAGTCTTTAATTGCTTCTCAATAGAGAGCCTATAAAGGCAAAATATGATTTCTTCCTGTGTTTCAGCATCTGTATTTAATAACTGAATGTCTGTAAACAGAACCAGGCAATTCAGTAATTATGCAATTACTAAAGGTCATTGTCAGTATGAGCATATTTCATTAGATGCAAACTTTGCTGCTTTATTACAGATACTTTAGAAAATGCACTGATCCATACTAGAAAAAAAAGCACAGATTTACTATATAGTGATACCAAAAGTTCGCAACTTGTTTAAAAATGTTTCTCTGTCATTTGATCCTAAGGTGGCAGTAATTGCAGGCATGTGGTGGGGGTCTGACTTAGTGCTTCCACCCCAACCTAGTGCAAGGACCAGGTTGAGTCCTGTGCTGCAGAAATGTATTTTCGGATGTAAGAGAGTCCTGGACACAGGCTCAGAATTCCTGTTTCTTCTATTTCTTAGATGCTACTCATACTTGGATATGTTGGCTTATTTTATTTCAGCAAATTCTTTCTTGGATTTCTAATATTACCAAATACAGGAGAAACAAAAGAAAAAAGATAAAACAATGACATACACAGACTATTTCAAAACAATATGAGAGAGCAGTGCACTAGGAGTTTGAGAGCAATTCTTCAGCTAGAAGAAGAAAGGATGGTCAGCATTTCTGGAGGAGGAGAAGCCCAAGATGATTTTTAAAAGAGGAACTTGTGTAGCTAGGTTTTATAGTGGAGAGAAGGTGGTGACTGAAATCTCAGAAGATTGTTCTAGCAAAAATGTACAAAAAAGAGCAGAATGAACAGAAGGGTGTGCTGGGGGAACACTGTGTAGCTTTGTAGTATGGAGAATTAAAATGTAGATGTGTGGTTTGGTTCACGCAGGTCAAGACAGCTGCCTAGGCTGGGATGAAAACTTGGACTTTAGCATACAATTGAAGCAACTTTAAATCATTTTCTTCAGAGTTATTCCTACTATGGAATAAGCTGGCAACCCTTTCCTGATAACTCCTACCTAAGCTGAGTCTCCCTCTCCCCAGGTATGTAGGGTAACCTCTGCTTAAGCAAAATGCTATCTACAGCTGCAACATGGAAATAGTTTTTAGGAAAACTGGCTGCTGCTCCAACACTGAGCTGTAGAGGGATGAAACTGCTGAGGAGCCTAGCTTTAGTTTGATCCCTGTTCCTACGAAGAAGGGATGCTCTTAGCCACTTCCCTGCTTCCCACTGGCATAGGGCCTTGCTTCTCCTGGCCAGTTCCTTGCTTCCTATTGGTACCAGGTCACATCCAACAGCAGGACACATTCTTGGAGTGAAGGAACATTAGTGGGGCTCCACTTAGGGTTCTAGGCCTGTTTCTCCCCACCCACAGCAGCCTCTTCAGTCTGTTTTGTGTGGTAGGCTCCAAGTTTAGTCGTCAAGTGAATAATGTCATAAAGCTTCCTTATTATTGGAAGACATTATATGAATGCACTTTTAAAACAAGTATTAGACATGTCTTTATTATACATGATAATAATAATAAGCAGTGTTGATGGTAATGTGTAGAAGAATCTCACTTGTCAGTGGACTTGGTCATTTATAAGCAGCTCTTTCGATTTTCACAGATAAGGACATGGACATGTGTCCATATGTCAGCTCTTCCCATTTTCACAGATAAGGACATGGACAGAAAATAGTGCAATTTGGCTTACTTACAGAAAAGTATATATGCAGCTATTTCACTTCAAAGATAAGACATAAAATCAATGTTGAGAACTTTAATGGATGTAGAAGAGACAATTTTCTAATCTCTTCTTCTCAGATGCATTTGTGATCCTCTTTCTCATGTGCCCATGTTGGGTCACAGGTGTTATAACTTGAAGTTTCTTAGTCTTGGTGGACACTTGTCCTTAGGTGAATCACTATTAGTATTCCCCAGTATTGCACAGGTGGTTTTAATTACTTTCCCTGCTCATTTTTAAGACATTTTGATGAAACTGCAAATAAGTATGTTCCTCTAATTGAAAAAGAAAAAGATAAATTGATCCCAGAAGAATTATGCATCTATCTAGTATCTACTTTCACTTGTGTTATCCAAGTACCAAGGTCGTGTATAAGACACATATGCCCCAGCCATGCTCATTGTATAAAGCATTCATCAGTTAGAATGGAAACAGGTAACATTGATGAAATTCTCTAAATCCAACTCTAATCTCCTCTAACTTATAAATAATCAGCCATCTTTTTTTGAGAAACATCAACTGTCAAGTCCATATGTGCTTTTCTAATGGTGTTTGTATGGAAGCTTTTATTTTCTTCATATAAGCTGCCACATTTGTCATGTAACTGCCACCAGCACCTCCATATCATTTTTTATGACTCTTTCCACATTAAGTGAGATTTAAAACCAAGACAAAATAGTAAAAAAGTTAGCCATCATAGAAAAGATTGCTGTTTGTCTACTTTTTGAAGCAGCAGCAAATCAAATGAGTTTTAGATGGACCATTATTTACTGTTCCCTGATGTGTCTGAGGGGCTGGTTGATGTTTTCCTTAGTGTCACCACAACACAGCATTTAAAGCTTCCACTTGAAGGTGATTTCCTGCTTAAAAGAAGATAGGGGAAAAGCAAATTTCTCCTTTGTGTACTGAACACAGAGTTGGAGGAGTATGAGTGACCTAGAACACTTTCTTTTCTGAGACAAGGCACAGCTCATTGTTATAGAGAGGAAACACAGAGGAAAAGAAAAGTCTATGCATGTTGAGGATGTGGAGCTCATCCTTGCAGGTTTCTTTGAAGTCTCTCCTTTTCCTCCTCTGAGCTGCATCCTGCAAATGATGCTCTGAGCATGAGTCATGGAGTGGCCACAATCTTCTGATTCTTAAGGGCTTAACCATCCTGTCCAAGCAGGTCTCCCTTACTATTCTTTGATGTTGCAGTCACTTGTTTTCTTCATATCACTTCCTAGAAGAATACACAAAAACTTCCCCTCCTTTCTTTTGAAGTAAAAGATCCTGACTTCTTACCTGTTTGTTTTGTTCCTGATCATTTACAATGGAACATTTCATACAGCAGGCAATCAATACAAGTTGGTTGAGTTAATGGTAAAAGAAGGGGTTTATAAAATTATTATATCCCCAATCTTTGGTTTGTATTTACCTTCCTGATTTTATATTGCCCATGATAACTGTGCTAGTCAGTTTCTCAGTGGCATGACAAGAAAAACAAGTTAGGGAAGGAAGATTTATTTAGCTCACAGTTTTAGGTCCACCATGGCAGGGAAGGTGTGGTTGAGTAAAGCATCTCTGGGAAGCCAGGACGGTGTATGTGTGTGTGTGTGTGTGTGTGTGTGTGTGTGTGTATGTGTGTATGTGTGTGTGGAGAGAGAGAGGGAGAGAAGGAGAGAGAGAGGAGAGAGGGAAAGGAGAAGAAGAAGAAGAGGAGAAGGAGGAAGATAAAAGAAGAGGAGGAGGGGAGGGGAGGAGGAGGGGGAGGAGAGAGAGAACATGCCTGTGCTAGTGGAATTTTTTCATCTTTTCCCTTTTATTCCATCTGGGCCCCCAGCCTATGTGATGGTGCTACCCATATTTAGGGCCCATCTCCCTCCTTTGGTTAATCCTCTTTGAAATGCCCTCACAGACATACCCAGAAGTGTGCTTTACTAATCCCCTAGGTGTTTCTCAATCCAATCTAATTAAATTTTATAAAATTACTAAGACAGAGATTCCAAGATGGTGACTAGAGGGAGGAAGCAGAAAGCATGCTTCCTAAAGTAAAATCTTGGAGACATGCTTAAGATACACCTTGCAGGAAAAACCACCAAGAAGAGGCAAAACTCTGACACCCCCAGCCTGTGCATAGCATCCCCATTCCACGTTAAATGGAGAAACCAGGAGGGCTCCTGCACCACCAGATGCCAGTTCCTAATTTGCTTGGGAGAAGCAGACCACCAGGTGAGCTAAGTGGCATGCAGTACTCCCACAGACAACCCTGGAAAAGATTAGCATAGCTCTCTGGACAGACTGATACCCACCCAGGGAAAAAAGAGAAAAAACCAAACTGAATAATAAGCAGCTGAAAAAAAAAGACAAAGAGGGTGGGGCACCCTGAGTTCCTGGGAATGGGGGAGGGGCACTCCCTCACATGAACTGTAAATAAACAAGCTGGCCAGAGAAGGCAGGAGTGGTGCCACCTCCCCCAATGTGCTTGGAGAGGGGAAGGCTTCCAACAGCTGCTGAAGTGTGGCATGTTCCACCAGAGAGTGGGGGAGGGGCACATCCCCATGCAAACTCTAAATAAAAAATGACTGCAATTGCAACAAGCAGGTAGGCCTGTATACTGAAGAAAATAAAAGGGGCATGCATCCAGGAGAACTCTAAATAAACAAAGCCTGCAGGGCTAGGTGAGTGTAAAGCTCATTCCTGAGATCTCAATAAATAAAGCCTGCAGTGGCAGATGGCTGGCAGTAGGTGGCAAGTGAGCTGCAGCCTCATATAGACATTCACAAAGCTGTTCCCAGACTCTTTTTTTTTTTCTCTCTTCCTTTGATGAGACAATGACAGAACTAGGACTGG
This sequence comes from Castor canadensis, assembly GCF_047511655.1. Lineage (NCBI taxonomy): Eukaryota > Metazoa > Chordata > Mammalia > Rodentia > Castoridae > Castor > Castor canadensis. The sequence goes on from NC_133394.1 coordinate 61,397,896, forward strand.
ATGCTGAAGGACTAACTGAAACTGTATTGCATTTGAACTTGGGATTTGTTTATTTGTTTGTTTCCCCTTTGATGAGACAATGACAGAACTACTTCTCAGACACCAACACCAGGACTGGAGGCTGAAGGACTAACACCTAAATTATTAAGACTGAAACTTTATTGCATTTGAACTTTTTTTTTTTATCCTTTCTCTATCTCTTTAATGCCTGTTTAGATTACTGTTGATTAGTACACTATCTCTTCCAGTTTATTTCTTTGGCTCTGTTTTCTTTTTGTTTGTTTGTTTGTTTTGTTTTGTTTTTTTTCCCATTTTCTTTAACTTCTTTGCTTTCCCTCTCCTCTCACCCTTCCATTCTAGATATCACCATTGTTATTATTACAAGCTAGAGAATACTGAATTACACACAGTACAGGGACAGTAACAATAGCAAGGGCAATGATGGGAAGATGGAAAAAAGAGGGAAACCATTTCCCTCCAATAATAAATTAGTACAGGAACCAGAGGGAAATGAAGAAAACAGATATCCAGATCCAGAACCCAATGAAGCCCAAAAGAACAATCTGAAAGAAGAAATCCTGCAATTAATCAATGAGAATTTTACAGAGATGATACTGAATATGGTCAACCAAAATGAACAGGAGACATTCAAGAAATTCCAAGACAACAAAAATAGAGAATTTGAGAAAGCACAAGAACATATGAAGAAAATAGAGAAGCACTGTGTAAACACAAAAATGAAACAAAGAACATGATAAATAAAGAGATAAATTAAATAAGGATGAAAATAGACAGTATTAAAGGGCAAATGACTCAGGATATGGAAAACCTCAGAAAAAAGAATGAAACAGAAATGCAAAACAAAATGGAAGGCCAATCCAGCAGACTAGAACAAACAGAAGACATAATCTCAGAACTCGAAGATGAATGGTAATTAAAGGAAAACTGAAGAACTATTAGTTAAACAACTCAAGACCTGTGAAAAGAAAATGCAAGAACTTACTGACTCCATCAAAAGACCAAACCTGAGAATCATGGGCATTGAAGAAGGAGAAGAGGTGCAAGCAAAAGGAATGCATAATATATTCAACAAAATAATAACAGAAAGTTTCCCAAATCTAGAGAAAACTATGCCCATACAGGGACAGGAAGCCTCCAGAACTCCAAACAGACCTGACCAAAATAGAACTATCCCACAACATATTATCATTAAAACAACAAGTACAGAGACTAGAGAAAGACTATTGAATGCTGCAAGAGAGAAAAAACAAATAACATATAAAGATAATCCTATCAAAATCACAGCAGACTCCTCAACAGAAACATTAAAAACAAGAAGAGCTTTCGGATGAAGTCTTCCAGACACTGAATGAAAATAACTTCAACCCTAGGATACTCTACCCAACAAAACTATCATTCAAAATAGATGGATCAATAAAAGTCTTCCATGATAAGCAGAAACTAAAACAATATATGACCACAAAGCCACCACTACAAAAGATTCTTCAAGGGATTCTGCACACAGAAAGTGAAACCCAACATAACCATGAAAGAGCAGGCAGTACCAAACTACAGGAACAGAAAAAGCAAGAAAGTAGAGAGTAACATTGATTTAGGTACACACAATCAAACCCTCAAACAACTAAGATAACTAAATAACAGGAATCACCACATAGCTATCAATACTAACACTTACTGTTAATGGGCTTAATTCCCCCATCCAAAGGCACCAATTGACAAACAGGATTAAAAAGGAAGACCCAACAATTTGTTGCTTACAGAAGACCCATCTCATCAATAGAAATAAGGATAGGCTTAAGATGAAAGACTGGAAGAAGATTTACCAAGCCAATGGCCCCCCAAAACAGGCAGGAGTAGCAATACTTATCTCAGACAAAGTAGATTTCAAACCTACATTGATCAAACAAGATAAAGAAGGACATTCCATACTAACAAAAGGGGAAACAGCCCAAAAGGAAATAACAATTATCAACCTATGTGCACCCAATGTCAATACACCCAATTTCATCAAACATACACTGAAGGACCTAAAAGCATTTATTAACTCCAACACAGTGGTCATGGGACACATTAACACCCCACTATCATCAATAGATAGGTCATCCAAGCAAAAAATCAATAAAGAAATCCTAGATCTAAAATATACCATAGATCAAATGGACCTTGTTGATGTCTACAGAATATTTTTTCCATCTTCTACACAATACACATTCTTCTCAGCAGCTCATGGAACCTTCTCCAAAATAGATCATAACCGAGGGCACAAAGCAAATCTCGGTAATATAAGAAAATGGAAATTATACCATGCATTCCATCTGATCACAATGCAATAAAACTAGAACTCAACAACAAAAATAAAGACAAAAAACATGAAAACAGATGGAAACTGAATAATTCATTGTTTAGTGAACAATGGGTCATTGATGAAATAAAAGAGGGAATTAAACGGTTCTTGGAAGTCAATGAAAATGAAAACACAACCTACTGGAACCAATGGGACACAGCAAAGGCAGTCCTGAGAGGAAAGTTTATAGCCATGAGTGCATATATTAAAAAGACTGAAAGATCTCAAATCAATAACATAATGATACACCTCAAACTCCTAGAAAAGCAAGAATAAGACAATCCCAAAACAAATAATAAAAATAAGAGTTAATAAATATAAGAGCTGAAATCAATGAAATAGAAACCAGAAAAACCATACAAAGAATTTATGAAAAAAAAAGTTTGTTCTTTGAAAAAATAAACAAAATTGACAGACCCTTGGAAAACCTGACTAAAATGAGGAGAGAAAAACCCAAATCAGTAAAATCAGGAATGCAAAATGGGAGATAACAACAAACAACATGGAAGTCCAGGAAATCATCAGGGACTACTTTGAGAACCTATATTCAAATAAATTTGAAAATCTTGAAGAAATGGAAAGATTTCTACATACTTATGATCATCCAAAACTGAGCCAAGAGGACATTAATAACCTGAATAGATCTATAACACAAAATGCAATTGAAACAGCAATCAAGAGTCTCCCCAAAAAGAAAAGTCCAGGACCTGATGGATTCTCTGATGAATTCTATCAGACCATTAAAGAAGAACTAATATCAACCCTCCTTAAACTGTTCCATGAAATAAAAAGGGAAGGAAAACTGCCTAACACATTTTATGAAGCCAGTATTACACTTACCCCAAAACCAGGCAAAGACAACTCCAAAAAGGAGAACTATAGACCAATCTCCTTAATGAACATTGATGTAAAAATCCTCAACAAAATAATGGCAAACTGAATTCAGCAACACATCAAAAAGATCATTCACCACAACCAAGTAAGCTTCATCCCAGGAATGCAGGGGTGGTTCCACATATGAAAATCAATAAATGTAATAAACCACATTAACAGAAGCAAAGACAAAAACCACTTGATCATCTCAATAGATGCAGAAAAGCAATTAATAAGATCCAACACCATTTCATGATAAAAGCTCTAAGAAAACTAGGAATAGAAGGAAAGTACCTCAACCTTATGAAAGCTATATATGACAAACCTACAGCCAGCATTATACTTAAGGTTGAAAAGCTGAAAACATTCCCTCTAAAATCAGGAACAAGACAAGGGTGCCCACTATCTGTACTTCCATTCAACACAGTACTGGAATTCCTAGCCAGAGCAATTAGGGAAGAAGAACGAATAAAGGGAATACAAATAGGTAAAGAAACTGTCAAAATATCCCTATTTGCAGACAATATTATCCTATACCTTCAAGACCCCAAATACTCTACCCAAAAACTCTTGGACACCATCAACAGCTATAGCAAGGTAGCAGGATATAAAATCAACATAGAAAAATCATTAGCTTTTCTATATACTAATAATGAACAAGCTGAGAAAGAACATATGAAAACAATTCCATTTACAATAGCCTCAAAAAAAATCAAATACCTAGGTACCTAGGAGTAAACTTAACAAAGGATGTGAATGACCTCTACAAGGAAAATTATAAACCCCTGAAGAAGGAGATTGAGGAAGATTATAGAAAGTGGAGAGATCACCCATGCTCATGGATTGGTAGAATCAACATAGTAAAAATGGCTATACTACCAAAAGCAATCTACATGTTTAATGCAACTCCCATCAAAATCCCCATGACATTCATCAAAGAGGTTGAAAAATCTACCTTAAAATTCATTTGGAAACACAAGAGGCCACAAATAGCCAAGGCAATACTCAGCAAAAAGAACAATGCTGGAGGTATCACAATACCTGACTTCAAAGTATATTACAAAGCAATAGCAATAAAAATAGCATGGTTCTGGCACAAAAACAGACATGAAACCAGTGGAACAGAATAGAAGACCCAGATATGAATCCACACAACTATAACCAACTTATTTTTCACAAAGGCACTAATAATATACGATAGAGAAAAGACAGCCTCTTCAACAAAAACTGTTGGGAAAACTGGTAAGCAGTCTGTAAAAAACTGAAACTAGATCCATGTTTATCACCCTGTACTAGTATTAACTCAAAATGGATCAAAGACCTTAATATCAGACCCCAAACTCTAAAGTTGGTACAGGAAAGAGTAGGAAATACTTTGGAAGTAATAGGTATTGGCAAGGACTTCCTCAATGGAATCCCAGCAGCTCAACAAGTAAGAGAAAGTATAGACAAATGGGATTTCATAAAACTAAAAAGCTTCTGCTCAAAAAAATTAATGCACTCTAAACTGAAGAGACCACCCACAGAGTGGGAGAAAATATTTGCCAGCTACACATCAAAGGACTGATAACCAAAATATATAGGGAACTCAAAAAGCTAAACTCTCCTAAAATTAATGAACCAATAAAGAAATGGGCAAGTGAACTAAACAGAACTTTCACAAAAGAAGAAATTCAAATTGCCAAAAAACACAGGAAAAAATGCTCACCATCTCTAGCAATAAAGGAAATGTAAATTAAAACCACACTAAGATTCCACCTCACCCCTGTTAGAATAGCCATCATTAGCAACACCACCAAAAACAGGTGTTGGCAAGGATGTTGTGAAATAAGAACCCTTTCACACTTCTGGTGGGAATGCAAACTAGTACAACCACTCTGGAAAAAAATTTGGAGGTTTCTTAAAAATCTAAACATAGATCTGCCATAAGATCCAACAATCCCATTCTTGGGGATATACCCAAAAGAATGTGACACAGGTTACTCCAGAAGCACTTGCACATCCATGTTTATTGCAGCACTATTCACAATAGACAAGTTATGGAAACAGCCAAGATGCCCCACTACTGATGAATGGATTAAGAAAATGTGGTATTTATACATAGTGGAATTTTATGCAGCCATGAAGAAGAATGAAATCTTATTATTCACAAGTAAGTGGATGGAATTGGAGAACATCATTCTGAGTGAGGTTAGCCTGGCCCAAAAGATCAAAAATCATATGTTCTCCCTCATATGTGGACATTAGGTGAAAGGCAAACACAACAAGGGGATTGGATTTTGATCACATGATAAAGCGAGAGCACACAAGGAAGGTATGAGGATAGGTAAGACACCCAAAAAACTAGATAGCATTTGTTGCCCTCAATGCAGAGAAACTAAAGCAGATACTTTAAAGTGACTGAAGCCAATAGGAGAAGGGGACCAGGAACTAGACAAAAGGTTAGTTCGAGAAGAAATAATTTAGAAGGTAACACACATGCACAGGAAAGCAATGCGAGTCAACTCCCTGTATAGCTATCCTTATCTGAACTAGCAAAAACCCTTGGTACTTCCTATTATTGCTTATATGCTCTTTTCAACAAAATTAGAGATAAGGGCAAAATAGTTTCTGCCTGGTAGCATGGGGTTAGAGGGGTAGAGGGAAGGGGCACAAGTGAATAAAAGAAAAAAAATTACTATGACATTTTAGAGGGAAAATTATTTCCTACTTTAAAAAACAAACAAACAAATAACTAGCATCAGAGTTACTTTTGGAAAGAGAACTTTTGCACTAGGAAAATACTCATATGGGAAACTTTGGTTAAGATAGGAGAATGCCAAGGACATGGTTTATACTATTGAAGTGAAATAAAAAACATTGCTGGATAAAATGCTCTAAGTAAGGTGTTAATAGTAGTCTGAGGTTGAGGAAGGGAGTTATACCATGTGATGATGCCCTGGAATATTGGGAAAAAGTATTTAACAAGGCTGGGGTGTGTCTCAAGCACTAGAGCATTTCCTAGCATGTGTGAGGCCCTGGGTTCAACACCTTAACAGTTAAGCAGATGAGCTGTTTCTTGAGGCAGAGTAGCCAACATTCTTTGAGAGCACAGTTATCTAATACCTGGTTTTGACTTGCTCTCAGATAAATCACTTTTTTTTGTTTGCTTGTTTGTTTTGTGGCACAAGGGTTTGAACTTAGGGCCTCTGTTTGCTAAGCAGGCACTCTACCACTTGCACTTCTCTACCATCTTACATAAATCATTTTTATAGTGCCAAGCTTTGGAAAAGTCTGATGCATACATATGTTTTTGGAAAAAGTTTTGGGAAAACACCTGAAAAAGAGCTATGTCCATTCCTGGTCACTGAGGAAGTGGGAGCTGGAACGGCTGCAGAGGTGACAGGTGGATATTGTTTGAGAGTCAGTGATCTCTTTCTGTTCCTTTAAGTTGTACTTAACATTATAGCATGAATATTTTTGGTTGGTGGCTTTGGTTTTCAGAAGTATTTGATTGCACTGAATGGTCTATCTTTATACAGAACCATAATACAAACATAGAATATAATCGTTGGCTAAGAAGAACATGTCTGCTACTTTTAATGGCATATAAAAAAAGCAAAAGTGTGATTTATTAGTGATTTCTGGTTTTGAAGGTAGGATTCTGTGTTTTCTATTTCAACTGTCTTAGAAATTTCTGATTACTACAATCAGTTTCCCAGGGGAAAGCTTGGAAACTTGAGCCTGTGCATCCTGTGAGAGAAACTCCCTTGTGGACTGGCAGGGGGAAGGAAGGAGGGGAGGCCTGAGGATGGGGGACCCCAGCACAGCCCAGGGCCACCCAGGATTCCTCCCAAGGAAAGGGGGCTCTCAGGATACTTTGTGGCTCTTATTTGAGGGTTCAACTCTGGTATAGGCTCATCACTTTTATTGTTATTGGAAATGAGACTAATATATCTGTAACCTTTTTCAAAGCCAAGTATGGGTTCACACCTGCCAAATATAAAAGCCACATGCTTAAGGGCATTTGCTTTTTCTCACTCCACCAGTCATGCAATTAAGAAGTGAATGTCATGAGATGGAACATTTGAAAGAACCATTGATCATCTTTCCTTGGGATGTAAAAATCAGTAATAAAAACTCAAGTTTGTTTTACGTTTTGGTTTAAAAATTATAGGCTAGTAATACCTTGTTAAAATATACAAATCCACAAATTACCCTTATTGCCAAGCAACAACTAAAATTTTGTTTTTGCTTATACAAAATGAGATGGATTGTGGTCCTACTGTTCTGTGGCCTGATGGTTTGCCCTCTTAAACCTCAGAAAGGGGAAAATTCTCCTCTGGCTACCTTTCTGCCAAATAAGTCTTTCTTTGAGTGCCTCTAACATGTGGCTTCAGCATACATTCAGGGAGTTATTTCCAAGTGACTGTACAGTAGGTTTGTATCTGGTTTTCAGCTGAGTTCATTGTCATATACTTCACTCTTGAATTGCTCAGAATTGCTTCAGTTGTCCACTGTTCCATACCAGCATCATTTGTGCTCAGTTGAGATTCAAGGAAAAAATGTGTAGAGGTGGCTATGCTTTCTGTTAGTCATCTTTTTCATTGTTATAGAAAATACCTGAGAGACATAAACTTAAAGTGAGGAAAGTCTTATTTTGACTCATCATTTTGAGGTTTCAGTCCATGGTCTCTTGGCACTGTTGCTTTGG